>NW_007232972.1:86903-127196 GCF_000164805.1 Carlito syrichta | reverse complement strand
CAAAAAAAAAAAAAAAAAACAACGAAAAGGTGTCAGTGAAAGATTATGAATATTGTATTTCCTGTACCTGGGCATATGAGTAAAATCAAGTTACCAGTCTTGTCCTGGCATATGATGAGTGGGGATCCCAGCTGTCCCTGAGGACTGACTGTTCTGCAGATAAGATGTGTTTGAGTAATATTTTTTAATTTAGAGCGTGGACTGGACATAAAATTTGAGAGTTTAAAAATTTATGTAATGGTTTCTTTTCTATATGTATTGAATTGTGAAGGTATGTAAGGATTTCATTTTCCTGACTGGAAGGCAGGTACAAACCTCCCCTGGAGGATTAAACACGGCCCATTATTTGTAGTCCCTTGTTGGTGGAGCCATTGTATTTCTTTCTCTTAATATTCAGGGATGCTTGAGGGACTGGCCAGAGGCTCAGTGACTAGATAAGGAGCAAAGTCTTCTTTCTGTGCTTCCTTGTCAGCCTTGCTGTTTCCTAACTCTTCTAAGCTGTGTGACCCCTGGTGTCCATCACTGACATCTGTGCTGGAAGCTGAGCAACTTTAATGAGTTGTCAAATTAAGGAGGCATGTCTGATAAGTGTTTCCTCTTTCTTTCCAAATAGCTCCAAGATGTGAAAGGCATACTTAGAGTCTTTATGTATATTAAGGCTTTTGTCTTTGCCCAGGGCAAGTGCTCAAGTTAAGGCAACAAGTTCTGCCTTTTGGTCAGAAGTACCCAGGGGCAGAGGAATGCTTTCTATAACTTCAGTGATGGTAGCAATAGTGCACCCCACTTTTCTTTCACCATTTAAAATAAAACCATCCATGTACCACTCATGTTCTTGACCTGAGAGAGGAACATATGTTAAATTTGCTCTGACTGCCCTAGAAGCTTCTAAAGTTTTGGGGCAAGAATGTTCTATAGGTTCTGGTGTGGGAATTAGAGTATTCAGGTTTAAAGTATTGGATTTCTGTATAGTAATGTTAGAAATTCCCACCAAGAGAGTCTGGTATTTAGTAAGGCGTGAACTGGTGAGAAACTTATAGACATTATTGTTTAAAATATCTACAGCCTGATAAGGGGAGTACACATCCATATGCTGGCCATAAGTAAGTTTGCCAGCCTCTTGTGTTAGTGTGACTGTAGCTGTGGTAGGACCCTTTTACTGAGAGATGGGACACCGAGGCTTCTTTGCCAGGAAGCAGCATCTATTTGTGCCGACACCAGCTCAGCGAATTCACATCCAAAGGTTGAGCCCCGAAAGAAAAAGAGCATTGCCTTATATACTTCTTGCTAACTTCTTCTTACACTCTAGCTCCTTTGTCTCCCTTATATGACAATATACATTTTGATTGGGTATTCTTTGGCACAGGGTCAAAACAGGGTTATTCATGCACACTTAGACATTGATTGCACCATGTTACTTCCTCTTTGTTCTGGGAAGACCCTTTTCACATTCCTCCCTAGAATGTTTGGGCTCTTTTAGGGTCAAAGAGCATCACCTTGGTTTAGGGGTTGATACGTCCATAACATCATTACATGTGCTGCTGTTTTACTTTGGACCATGGCCTCAATGAGGTTGGAAGCAGACTTTATAATCAGGGGAGCCAGACAGAGCAGGATTACACAAATTCATAAAATTATAAATATAATGCCTATGAGAGGTTTGAATCCCCTGAAAGTTGAGAACTGTACTCCAAATAGTTCTCCAGAGTTTCAGCCTTTCCAGGTCTGGACTGGAACAGTCGGTGATTTCTTCTACAACCTTTCCTTCATCATCTCTTTGTAAGCAGCAGTTGCTTAAGTTAAACTCTCCACAAACTCCTCCTTCAGCAGCAAGCAAGTAATCTAAGGCTAAGTGGTTTAGATAGATAGCATTGCACATGTGGGTTTGCTGTTTGGCTAGTATGTTAATTGCCTTTGCAGTTTCATTAGCTATAACTTCAACAACCACCTGTAACTGAATCATGCAGTTTAGCAAGTAAATGGGAGTCCGATATCCCCAGTACCCATCTTGTGCCCAGGTGGCCGGGCCATAGTATTGGATGATACACTCATCATCTTTCCAGTTGCCAATCTGCAAGGCACACTGTTTTCCTTGGGTTTTCCAGTCATCACATGCTTGAATTTCTAAATGTTCCCCTCTGGCAAGCGAGAGCAGGAAGAAGGATAGACGGAGAGACCCTAACACACAAGATCCTGACCAGTTTGGGGAAAATATGGCTTAGGCTATTTTCTCACATCTCCAGTATAATCCACCTGGAGCCTGCCATTTGTTGTCTGCATCAACATTGTTCTGTGGTGGCCAAAAGTTCAATCCGAGAGACCACCAAGAGCCAATTCCGATGTGAATTGAAAGTTGAAAGTTCAAGAGGGTATTTATTTACAAGCTCGAGCCTGGACCTCTGTCAACAACTGACACAGCGGAGTACATTCAGAGGCTCTGATTTCTTTAAGCAAATGCCTTTTATGCTTTTACACAAAGGGAGGAGGAGTTTGGGGGGCTTTCCAGTTTTGTTACCATTTAATTGGGTAGTTCTTCTGGTGGTCAGCTTAATCATGGAGGATTGACTAGCCTGACTTGGGCTGACCTTGGTCCACTAGCTAGGGAAGTTGCAGAGATATCTGGAAACTTAGGTGATTACCCCCTGGCACCTGATTGGTTGTTGCTAAGGGGAAAGTGAGATACGGGAAGAATAATTGGAGCTTTGCGGTTTTTCCCATAACTGGAACTTTAAACAGTTACAGGTTATGTTTTAAGACAGAAAACTAAAAACTAAAAATGGCTGTGCTATTGTCCACAAGCCAATTACATATTTATTGGGTTATAGCATGCCCTTAACCTAAGTCTATGGTATACTTTATTACTGTCCTCTCAGTTCCAGGCCTGTTGGAGGTGAGGGAAGCTAGACAAAGGGCGAGGGTCTGGTTCAGAGTGGTTTGAGGACCCCTACCATCAGGTTTTCTGGGTCATTGTGTTATATAATTTTTGACCCAGGCATGTCAGACTCCCAACAGTAGTGTTAAATTTTTTCCCCATCAGGCAAGGCTGTTTTCCCCTACAATTGATGTCTTAAGAAGCCAAACCCCAGTGGCAGGACTAGAATATCCTGTTTCACTATAGAGTTTATGGGGATCCAGTTTTCTAATTTCCCAAGGCCATTGATCTCTCATGTTAGTTCCTCTACATACATAGCATGAAAAGACTTTTAGTGTTTGGGCAATAGTTTCTACCAGGGCTAAGAACAGGTTTTATTGTGATGGAAAGGGGAGGAGGACTACTTTCTCTTTCCTCATAAAAGGAATGAAAGACCTCATGAGATGAGGCTCAAAGTGAGACTGTGACCCTTTTGACATACAATATGGTTCCCAGATCATCACCCTGCCCATTTATGTATATACCAAGTTTGAGGCCATTTTTCCCATTTTGAGCTTTTTGGGTCAAAAATAATGAAATTGACAAGGGTTACAAGTCCTCAATTCACAGCTGGATGTGGTAACACCCTTTCGGAGGTATGCTATCTTTTCTTTACCTTTCCAGGTGGCCTATGAAATACAGCCCAGGCACATGTCTGGAAACGACCCCAAAACATGAAGATTTGGGCAGGGTCTGTTCATGTATGTACTTATCATTGGAACTTTATTCTTGTTCCCACGTCAGACTTGTACACAGTCTATTATGCATTGACCATGTACGTCCTATAACCCCACATACATCAAAGAATATTCATATTGACCAGGAGGGATTAGTAATCTGGGTTTTGCTAATTAAGGCTCTGTCACAGTCTTTTTGAACCTCTAACCATTCCCTGGTAGGAGAGTACTGGGGATTGAAACAAGCATAGTGTCCTTCATGGTTGTAAACCGAATAGATGGCTCCTTTGTATATACAGGTACCCTGTACTCTTCCTTGGCAGGTGAAATGGGTGTGGTAAAGCAGGGTCCATGTGACCCCTGGCCCATTCGGGTCATGTGAATGCATGGATCACACGACAGGGGACTTAGATCAACTAAAGGGGCCCAAATTAGAAGCAACCAATAGCAATAAAACATCCATCCCACAAGAGGAAAAAGAGTGCTAGTAAAACCTTTTCTCCACATTTCCAGTCAGCCAGGGTGGCTTCCACTGACCCTATGGCAAAGATTGAGGCAAGGATTACAGCAACAGATAGGGACAAGGGACAGTACACTACAGAAGAACAGAGTCTATTTATCCTGTCAGTTGGTCGACTCCTCAAGCTTCTGCCATGCGTAGATTAGTCAGCCTCTAGAGTGACTAAAGCAGGGCTGCAGTCCTCTAGGTTTCTTGGGTTGCAGCTCGTTTCTTCTGGATAGTCCACTATCCCAGTGTTGATGGATCAGAAGTACATTCCCAATCCTGAAAGGCCAGTGTTACTCTGCTGTGGTAGATACAGGGGTCCCCTCAGTTACATTTACTGCAGTAGGGGTGAATAAAATGACAGTGAATGGGCCTCTCCAATGGAGCTTCAGAGGTTGGACATTCCATTCTTTTATCCATACTGTATCTCCTGGTTTAAATGGGTTGGCATCTGTTGTTAAGCTTACAGGTAACCACTCCCTAACCCAATCGTGTATACAGTTAGGATTGAGCCAAGGGCCCACATTTGCTGTCTCAGGGTAAGGTTACCTACTTCTCTTAGATCCCCTTGTATGCCCCCGATAATGGGAGGTGGGCATCCATAGAGAACTTCAAAGGAGTAGAACCCTGTCTGTCTAGAGGGGCTAGACCTGATTCTTAGCAAAGCAATCAGCAATAGCTGGTTCCAATGTAGGTTGGTCTCCTGACATAGTTTAGTTAACTGTAATTTTAGAGTTCAATTCATCCATTCTACCTTTCCAGAACTCTGGGAATGGTATGCAGTGTGTAATTTCCATGTGATTCTTAACCCCTTTGCCACCAATTGTATTATTTCAGCCACAAATGCTAGTCTATTGTCCAATTCAACAGTGATTGGCATCCCAAATAGAGAAATGATTTCTTTTAAGAGAAGTCAGGCCACTTCATGTGCCTTCTGTATGTGGATAGGGAAGGCCTCTAACCAGCCTGAGAAAGTTCATAAAAAGACTAACAGATATTTGCACCCTCGGACTTGGGGAAAGTTCAGTGAAGTCCACCACTATATTTTCAAATGGGGCCCATGCAACACTCGGTACTCCAGGGGAGATCTTAGGCCTCTGACACAGGTTATTTCAGGCACATATATTGAACTGTTCGCATATCACACAGGCTATGCTGAAAAGTTGAGGAATGTAGAAATGTCGGCCCAATGTGGTCTCATGAGCCGTTCGATCAGTGTGAGTTTCCTGGTGGAAATGCTTGACAAATGTTGGGGCCAAGGTCTTGGGAATTGGGGCTCGCTTGTCCTTGAACTTGCACCACCTGCCCAGGAGGTAATTTCCATCTTCAGTCTTGAACTAAGTGTGCTCGTGCTGTGAATAATTAGGGTTCCATCCTGCCAATGGACTAGGGAGGTGTGGTAGCCAGAGCTGCTGGTTCTGTCATCCCATGGGAGGCCACAGGCTTTGCTTCTGGGTCTGTTCTTTGGTTTCCTTGAGCGACCATGGTATCTCCCTTTTGATGTCCCCAAAAATGCATAACTGCTACCTTCTTAGGGGTCCACACAGCATCTAAGAGTTTGAGGAATTCTTTACCATGTTTTATGTCTTTTCCTCCTGAATTGAGTAGGCACTTTGCTTTATATAAAGACCCTTGTGCATGGAGGGTGGTGAAGGCATATTTAGAATCAGTGTATATATTGACACCTATTCCTGCTGCCAGTTGGAGGGTTCTGGTTAGTGCGGTGAGTTCTGCTTTTTGTGCTCTTTTTATTTTTGAGGTTCCTTTTGGTAGAGACTTTGCCTCAACAGTGGAATTCAGGGTCACCATGGAGTACCCTGCAAGATGTTCTCCCTCTTTCATGAAACTGCTACCATTGGTGACATACTCAGCATCGGGGTCCTTGAGAGGCTGTTCCACTAAGTCTGGTTGACTGGAAAACAGTCTGTGACTTTGATGCAGTCATGATAGGGCTGACCTGGCCTGACAGACAGCAGGGTGGCAGGGTTGAGGGTCTGCACCACCTCTGGGTGAATGTGCAGGTTTTCACATAGCATTCCCTAATATTTGGCCATCTGGGCATTAGTTAGCCTGTATAGTCCCTTAATCTCCATTAATGTCAGTATCTAGTGTGACAGTCAAACTGTTCATTCTTGTCCCATAGCCAGTGTGTCAGCTTCTGCCTCTAGAAGGGCCATGGCTGCAAATGCCTGTAGGCAGGGTGGCTAGCCTTAAGTAACAGAGTCAAGGTGTTTGGAGAGCTGTGCTATCAGACAAAGCCACGATCCCAATATTTGAGTCAAGACTCCCACCACAATACTAGTACACTAATATACATACAGGAAGAAGGGTTTAGACATGTCTGGGAGTCCCAGGCCGGGTGCATTAGTGAGGATTCAATCTCTTCAAAGGCCTTTTGTTGTGTTTGCTCCCACATGAGAGGCTTTAATCCTCTCTCCTTTGCAGCCTCATAAAGGAACTTTGCCAAGATAGAGAAGTTAGGTATCCAGATTGTACAGAAACCTGCGCTCTGAGGAACTCTCGAACCTGGCATCAGGTTGACAGCACCAGAATCAAGCAGACAACTTGTTTTCTATGTGGGCTGAGTTAATGCTGTCCTTGGGATAGGTGAAAACTGAGATATTTGACCCTTTTTTTTTTGACAGATTTGAGTCTTTTTCCTTGAAACTTTGTAACCAGTCTCCCATAGGAGGGTGAGGAACTGTCATGTTCCTTCCATACAGTCCTCCAGCATCAGCCCAGTCAACAGTAGATCACCCAGATATTGAAGTAGTGTGCAACCATGTTGATCCACTGGGAAGGCTTTTAAATCAGAGGCTAATGCCATGCCAAAAATGGTCGGGTAATTTTTGAACCCTTGTGACAATCTAGTCTAAGTCCACTGGCCTTTGTCACCATTTTTGGGATTCTCCTGTTGAAAAGTGAAAAGTCATTGATTCTGAGGGGCCAAGTGGCTACAAAAGTATGCATCCTTGAGGTCCAAACATGTAAAGAAGGGACCCTCGGTGGGGATGAGACCCAGGAGAGTGTAGAGGTTTGGGACAACTGGATGTAAGATAATGGTGACCTGGTTTACTGCCCTTAGATCCTGAACTGGCTGGTATTCATCTGTTCCTGGTTTCTGGACCAGCAGGAGAGTCGTGTTCCAAGATGACTGGCAGGGTTGAAGGATTCCATACTTTAGAAGTCTTTCCAGATGTTTCTGAATCCAATCAGTACCTTGTGAGGAATGAAATATTGTTTCTGACTGGTGGGTCCAGCCCCTGGTTTTAGTTCTACTACTATTGGGGGTATGTTTTGGGCTAGTTTGGGAGGATTACCCTCAGTCCATACCCTTGGCACCTTGAAGGGAAGCTCAGGTCCTTGTCATGGTTTTTCTATGAGACTGTAGAGATGCCACTCTTCTCTTTTGGGGATCATGAGAGTCGTAATTTTTGCTTCGGGTTTCCTTAGGGTCAGAGCTGCTTGGCCATGGGAGTTGAAAGTTATCTGGTCTTGCATCTGTCCCAAGAGGTTCTGCCCGATTAAAGCCACAGGACAGTCAGGGAGGTACAGGAATTTGTGGGTAACTTCATGGTCTCCCAGATTACATTGCCAGGGCTGTAAGAAGGGGTGACAAGCCCTGCCACCCATTACTCCTACAATAGTGGCTTATCTCTGTGAGGGGGGGCCCACAGGTTGTGTTACAACAGAATGAGCTGCCTCAGTATCTACCATGAAGTCAAGGGGCTGCCCCCCACCCCGAGTCATTCAGACCATGGACTCCTGGGGGGCCTAACAAAATGGATCCTGGTCTTCCCCATAGTTTTCTACAGCATCTAGGCTGACAAAATCATTCTTGGGAGCCTCATATGGTTGGGGCACAGGCTGGTACCATCCTTGGACCTCCTGGCCTATCCCTCTTCCCCTGGTAGTTGGATGATAATTCTCTGAACATTTGTTTCTCCAATGACCTTCTTGGAAACCACGAGCACATTGGTTTTGCCCCAATCTCATCTGTGGGTGAAGTTGTTCTTTGTGGCTCCTTCTCTGGCCCCTGGCCTGGCGGGGCCATTTTCCGGAAGTGTCCCGACTGTTCCACCAGGGCGGCAGCAAGCAGATCTATGTTCTTCTTCATTTTTCGGTCTGCTTCTCGCTGGGCCTCTTGGTCTCAGTTGGAGAATACCCTAATTGCAACCTCTAATCAATGACTAACACTCATCCCAGCAATGCCCTCTAACTTCTGTAGTTTTCACTGGATGTCTCCCTGAGCCTGACTGACAAAAGCTGCATTTACCATTGGCTGATTTTTGGCTGCTTCTGAGTCCAAGGGGGTGTAAAGGTGAAATGCTTCACATGATCTCTCATATAAATGACTTGGACTTTCTTCAGGTCCCTGGAACACCTCTGAAGTTTTGCTCATGTTCCTAGCCTTTCTTCCTCCTTCCTTCATGCTGCCTAAAAGAGCTTCTTGGTAATGCTCGAGCACTTGAAATTCCCGGCATCATTAGGGTCTCATTGGGGGATTTCCTTGGAAAACTGATTCTGTACTTAGGCCTAAGCATTCACTGCCCCTGCTGAGGTATGCTCCTCTAATCATTTTAAAGTGACCTGAGTAATTCGGTAGCATGCTTCAGTGTTAAATAGAGTTAGAAGAAGCTAGCAGCAATCAGTCCAAGTGGGCTTGTGCGTATGGATGATGGATTGCTTTAGATCAGTCATAACCTGGAGTTTCTTGTGAATAAGGGAGTATGTTTTTTTTCAGTTCAGGAGATCAGTGGTGGTAAAGGGCTGATATATAAAAGTACGCTGTCCCCCTTGGACCTGACCATCTGAACTGTAGTAGAAGGGCCCTCTAGTTTCTCTCAATGGCATTTGTAAGGCCTCTTCGCAACTGTAGGGAGGGGGGCTGCTGGCAGAGTCCTCCTGGTGCTTTCCAGCCAGAGTATATGGAGTCAGGACTGGTGGTTCAGGGTAGCTACAGCCAGGGGCATCTCAGGAGACTTTGTGGGATAGATGGCTTTAGGGGTGTGAGCAGTCTCCAACAGGGCTCAGGCTGCAGTAGGTGTGGGGAGTGCAGGCAGCAGTGAGGGATACAATGGCATATAAGACAGAGGGATTTCCTTGGGCTCTTCAGACAGAAAGGGCTTTTCAGGCTCTGGTTGGCATTTTGAGGGAGTCATCATCTGGACCATCATGATTTTACAGTTCTTTTCTAGACAGATCTTTAGCCAAAATGGCCAAGAAAGGACGATATCTTGCCAAGGAAATTGGTCAGGATAGCCTGGGTCCCCCACAATGACTCTATAAACAATTTGCTAACTAGTTCTTTGTCTAGTGTTCCCTGGAAGGGCCAACCCACCCTGAAGGAAGGCCAATGTATTTCACAGAACGTCCGGAGTTTTTCAGGAGTCAACATCATACCATAGTCCCCTGAATATCCGTTTTTGAAATTCCTTATCATATACTCTAGGGTGGTAAACTTACTCTCTTTGCCACCCAAACCCTCCCTCTAAAGACTACAATCACCAGAAAGGAAAAGGGAAGGAGTGAGTACTCACTTCGTCCATCTCTGACCGTTCTCCCCACGAAACTTATTTCAGGGGCCTCTTAGCAATGGGTGGGTTGGTATAAGCCCCTGACTAGGTTTCGATTCAGGATTTATCCTGACTCTACTACCGCCCTGAGCCATATGAGGTTCCCACGAATCCACATATTGAGACTCTACTCTCACTTTGCTGCCAAGCAGCATCTCACTCACTCACACTCACACAACATTTGCACCTCGCTACCCACCACTGTAGGGTCACGGTTTGGTTTCATCCCCTGTGGTACTACTCAGGCAACTGTGGGAGGTGATCGGGCTCCCCTTCTGCCTGTCAGGGGTAGGCTTACCAAAACAAACCCAGCTTCTTACCAGTCTGACGGGTGACACTCCCTTGGCTGGTTCCTGGGCCTCACTGGGTTTCTTTGTGCTCATGGGGTCCTTGCCTCAGCTCGCCAGGAGGGCTAGTCCCCTACATGTCAATTAGTCCGCTGGCACCAGGTGATGTCACCCCTCCTGGCATCCTGGGGGTCACACCCGGCAAAAAGGGAGGTGAAATCACCGTCTCTGAATCCCGGGCTAGTTCCCAGAGATGTAGTAGCACCCTTTTACTGAGAGATGGGGCACTGAGACTTCTTTGTCAGGAAGCAGCATTTATTTGTGCCAGCACCAGATCAGCGGATTCACCTCCAAAGGCTGGGTGCCGAACATAGCAAGGCATTGCCTTATGTACTTCTCACTAACTTCTTTTTACATTCTCGCCCCTTTGTCTCCCTTATATGGCAATATGCATTTTGATTGGGTATTCTTTGGCACAGGGTCAAAACAGAGTTACGCATGTGTACTTAAACATTGATTGTGGCACATTACTTCCTCTTTGTTCTGGGAAGGCCCTTACCACACAGCAGCTAGCACTCTGAGACAGGTGGTCATTTCTTTGCCATGTTGTCTATTTGTTTCGATGAGAAAGCTAAGCTTTAAGGTCTGGTGCATACTTTTGTCCCAATAGCCCTAGTGCTATTCCTCCCCTCTCTGTTGTGTAGAGGAGAAAATTATTTTGAAGGTTTGGTAGGGCCAGGGCAGGAACCTGTGTAAGAGCCTCTCTAAGAGAAATGAAAGCTGTTTGTGTCACAGAGTGCTAATCTAGAGGTTCATGTTCTGGACCTTGAGTAGCCTCGTATAAAGGTTTAGCAATGAAGCCATAATTAGGGATCCAAATTCTGAAGTAACTTGTAAGACTCAAAAATGTCTGGAGTTTTTGCTTGGACTGAAGAAAAGGTAAGAAAGCAATACAATGCTTTCTTTGAGTAGTTATGGCCCTGTGTCCTGGGCTGAGCTGAAACTCCAAATAAGTAACTTCCTATAAATTTAACTGAGCCTTAGAGGGGGACATTTTATACCCTTTGTTATAGAGAAAAGTGAGAAGGGCAGCTGTATCTTGCTTGAGGAAGACAAAGTTGGATTGCACAATAATAAATCATCAACATATTGGATAAGGATATTGTCAATAAATGAAAGTTGGGAGAAGTCAGAGGCTAATGCCTGACCAAAGAGATAAGGGCACTCTCAAAAACCCTGGGGTAGAATTGTCCATGTGACTTGCTGCGAACACCTAGTGTCTGGGTCATTCTGCATGAAGGCAAAAATGTCATATAAATCTGGAGAAAAGGGAATGGTTAAAAAAATGCATCTGTGAGATCTAAGACTGTAAAGTACTGTGTGTTTGGTGGTACAGTGCTAAAAAGAGTGTATGTATTAGGAACAGTGGGGTGAAGAGGAATGATATCCTCTTTAAAAATCTGTAAGTCTTGGACTAAGCGATAAGTTGCATCTGGTTTGTAGACTGCAAGAATGGTTGTGTTGTAAAAAGAATTAGCATGTTTAAGAATTCCAGCTGCCAAGAACTTGGTAATTAAAGGCTTAAGGCCTTGCAAGGTTGTATGACTGATGGGATACTGAGACTTGCTAGGGAAAGAAAGCGAGTCCTTAAGTTAGATGGAAATAAGTGTAACATGTAAGGCTTTGTTAGGAGTTGAGGTTCTCCAACCTTGTGGAGGGACCTGCTCTTGAATGTAAGATGGAAGGTTAGGGGGAGATAAAGCATGTTGTGCTGTATTGGAATGGGGAGAAGATTCTGAAGAGTCTATTGTTCTATTAAGTACACCAATGAAGCAAAGGAGAGAGGATTCTGGTTAGAGAATAAGGCAAGTTTCTAGCTTAGACATGCTGTCTCTCTAAAGGAAAGGAGCCAGAGAAGTATGAATAACTAAAAACGAGTAGTGGAACATTTGATTTCCCAGTAGGCATGGAAGAAGTGGCATGGATAGAGATTTAGAAATAATCCCCTCAACCCCTACTACGGAGATGGGAGAAGAGAGGAGAGGACCTGGAAATTCAAGGCTGAGCTGGCAGCCCCTGTGCCAATAATAAACAAAATAAGCCTACCAGTGACAGGAGCTGTAACTTAAGCAGAGGTGTGCCATTTGGACTGTAAAAAACCCAAAAGTTATGGCTCAGAAACTGACTTGGCTGCAACCTTGCAGCAACATTGCTGCAACATTGCTAGTGCCTGGGAGTTAACAGGTGGTACCTGCATATGTTGGTTTAGTGATGGTGCAGGTACCTGGGGGGTGCGCCTCTGTCCAGATGGGCTGACATGGCAATCTCTTCCCCAATGCCCAGCCTGTCTGCACCTAGGACACGAGTAGATGGAGGTGACATGGTACAGTTTGATGCCCAATGTCTTGTTTGCTAACACTTGAAACAGGGACCCATTGATAGGTGCTTAGCCTGAGTGTTTCTTGAGCCTCTAAAGTATGTATTTTTGTTCTCAGACTTAGTGAGAGCTAAGGCCAAAAGCTAGAAGGTATGTTTCTTTTATTTTCAGTCTTCCCTTCATTTCTCTTCCCAAGTATTATAGTCTTTGAAAGCCAGGTCTAAAAGTTCTAATAGTGGGGTTTTGGGGCCTTTTTCTAACTTCTAGAGTTTTCTTTTTATATTTGAAGCTGACTGAGAAATGAAATGCATAGCTAAAATGGATTGGTCCTCTGGAGAATCTGGATCAAGATTAGTGTAATACTGTATAGTTTCTGCCAGGCAAACCAGAAAAATTGCAGGATTTTCATTAGGCTCTTGTAAAACTTGTTTGACTTTACTAGAATTAACCTGTTTAACAACAGCCCATTTCATGTCTTCAACTAGGCAGGATATCGTATGATCTCACCTTTCGCTATCTGGAGAATTAAGTTGGTAATACCACTTAAGGTCTTCTCCAGGCACTGCTGTAGCCCCTGGAGGGTACTAGGCTTGAGTACGATGTAATTCTGTAGCAAATTCAAGGGCATTTTCCAAAATGTGGCTATATTCTCAGAATTAGTAGTAGTGGTTAATATAACATTAGATTGTAGATATGAGAAAGTTGTTGAAATCCTTTGGTAAAACTGATTAGGTTAGTAACAAAGAAGCCTAATTTGAATTCATTCTGAGAGAGGTCTGACACGGAAAATAGAATACGGACGCTGACAAGTTCCTCTGACCCTGAAACTTCCCTAAGAAAAAATAGGTGCCTGAAAGGGCCTGCCAGAGTGAGTATGAGCAGGTGAGGGCTCAGAAGGTGGTGGAGAAAGGGGAAGGGGAGGAATGAGGTTAGGATCAGGTGCCCCTGCCGTCAGCGCCAACCCCTCCTTTCAAGATAGAGTTGGGTATAAAGATAGAGAAGTACTAGAGATCAGGGGAGCAGAAGGAGAAGTTGAAGGATAAGGAGGCAAAGGTGGGTGGTGGCAAGAGACAGGTGCAACCAAGTCAACAGGATCAGGTTGCTCCTGAGGAAGTGAGGCTAAAGAAGGAGGGAGAATACACGCGTGTCAAGCAGCACTTAGGTCCTAATGACACGCTAGCTCGAAAAAGGCCTGGAACCTCAGTAAACTTGCTGTTTCTTTGAACATATGGGTCAAGTTGTAAAAGGGTGTTGGCTTCCAGTGTGCCTCCTAGGGGCCACACTTCCTGGTCACCCAACTTATACTCTGGTCATACTGTGTTGCAGAAAAAATATGAGGCGCTTAGGGCGGATGTCCTCATCTATTGAGAGAGTCTTGAGATTTCTTAGAAGACATCTGAGCGGGGAGTCTTTCCATCTGACTGAGAATTTCCCATGAGGATTCCTAAGGAAAGAGAGAGGAATAGGTCCTAGAAACAATCCCTGAGAGGCCAGAGCGTGAGAGAGACATTCATGTCCTCAACCAGCGTCCCGGGCAAAGGATTAATGGATTCTGTTTCAGGATGTAGGAACTGAGTAAGAAAGGACATCTCCTAAGCTTCTTGTCCCACTGGAGGCAGGCCTTTCATCCAGTGGTCAGGCTGCTCCTGTGTGCATTCGAGGGTTTGGTGCCGAGATTTCTCACAGAGGGCTGGAGCTCCAGCTAAAGCTACCAAAAGGAAATGGAGCACTCTCAGGTCATGTTTAGAGATCCTCCCTTGACTAAGAGTGGAATAAAATTTAACTCACCCATGATGCTACTTGAGATATTTATGAGGTTTACTCAAAGTAGCTCATCCCAAGTGATAGAAATAGAGAGAAGATGAGAGGAGGGGAGCCAAGCACTCACCCCTCACCCGGTCAAGTGACTGCAGTCCAAGACTTTCCTTCAGGGGTCCTTCTTGCTTTTTCAGGGAGGCACCCTTGCAAAAAGAGTCAGTTACCCTCCAAGATGTAGTCTAGTGCACAGAAAGGCTCGGAAACCTTGGCTGAGGGAGTAGATAGAGAGCAGACCTTAGCCTTCCACCCTATTAGGTGACTGTAGGTTGCAACCTTCCCCTGGAACCTTCAGACTCACCGGAGACCTGCTCTGGCCAGAGTCGTCAATTGTCACCAGGTTCTAGCACAGTTCACAGGGAGGCACAGGTTTGAAAAGAAGAGAATGAGGAATATTGGGGTGCTGCTCCCATATGTTGGGCCACTATAAAATGTTAGGATTCTGGAATATAGGTAGGCCAGTGCTGTGGAAATAAAGCAGAGATTTACAAAAAAAGTTTATTTATGTTTAAGAGAGAATGGGACCAATGCATGGTTCAGGGGTTTGAGTGCAAGGTGTATTTAATGCTAAGACTGTTATGGGGGAATAGGAGATGAGTAAAAGTTTCCTTGCAGCTGCATTTCTAGGTCTTGAAAATATCCATTAGGTGCCTTGAGGTTGTTAGGGCAACACATATCTTGTGACTTGAGGAGGGGGCCTAAAGGGCAGTCACAGAGAACTG
Source organism: Carlito syrichta (assembly GCF_000164805.1). Lineage (NCBI taxonomy): Eukaryota > Metazoa > Chordata > Mammalia > Primates > Tarsiidae > Carlito > Carlito syrichta. The sequence continues at coordinate 112,329 of NW_007232972.1, read as the reverse complement.
GTCACAATAGATTGTTAGGCCAGCCTGACTTCATATACCTGATAGACAAATAATTGGAAAGAGGGAGGAATAATTAGTACAAAGAAATAGCCATGGGGTTTCAAGCAATTATCAATTTTACTCAACTGGTTCTGTGAGCTAATGACTAGAGAAGGGTCGAAATAAGCTGTTGCTTTAAGCATGACTAAGTTGAGTAGACTAAAATGATTGTTTTCTAGCCTTTTTAACTAAAGCTATTCCATTTTAGCTTTAAGTATTTCCATATTAACTTTCAACACTTTCAAACTTGTTACATGAGATTGATATGGATTAATGATTGGCATGTATAGTGGATGGAGAATGGGGAGACTGGAGAAGAGGATAAAGAAAAGTCAGGTTTCATAACATGAGCTGAGAACAGAAGGGAGCAAAGGAAACACGTTTATATTCAAGTTTAAGCTCTTGTAGGGTTGAGAGTTATGGAGTTTATGGGAAAGCAAGGAAAAAAAGTAAGACTTGTCAAATTATCATTCTGCTAATTTAGATGTGATGATATGGTTTTATCTTTTATTAATATAATGTATTATACTGTTTTTATTTGTTTTACTGAACTTGTGTTCTTGAAATAAATGCTCTTAGTCATTGTCTATAATCCCCTGTTATGATATTGATTTGTTGTGGTACTATTTCCTTGAGGATTTTTTCCTCTCTTGTCATAAGGCGTATTGGCCTGTAATTTTGTTTTATGGAAATGTTTTTGTCTAGTTGTGGCATCAGTGTAAGCTGCTTCTTAATAATGCATTGGGCAGTGATTGCCTATCTTCTTTCATTTTTATTATCTTGGAGAAAGTTAATGAAGGATTATTATTAATTTTTAAAGGTTTAAAATAATCAACCAATGAAGACATCTTGACTTGGGTATCAAATAACTCTGACAGCAATCACGTTAGACTGCAAGAATATACTTTCTCTGTTGACCTTCAGTTGAGACCTATGGTTGGCCATCACTGACATAAGGATTTATGAACCAGAGAAATTGTGAATAAAATGTGTGCTGTCTCAAGCCCCACTAAACTCTTTGGTATATATTTTGTAGCAATAAGTAAGTAATGCACTTGAAAGGAAAGATATGGAATTCCGCATTGAATCTTGGAATAGAGAAATGATATTAGTGGAAGACACAGTAAAACAGGAAGTCTGCACTTCAGTTATAGACTATCTTTGCAAAATTCTGTGCATCTAAAGTTATTTCAAACCATTTTTTAGCCGGGCTCGGTGGCTCAGCCTGTAATCCCGCGCCTTTGGGAGGCTGAGGTGAGTGGATTGCCTGAGCCCGCGGGTTCGAGACCCGCCTGGGCAGCGAGACCTCATCTCTACAATAAATCAAAAAATCAGCCGGGCGTGGTAGCGCATGCCTGTAATTCCGGCCACTTGGAAGGCTGAGGCGGAAGGATCTCCGGAGCCCAGCAGGTTGAGGCTGTGGTGGCTGGGAGCGGCCACCACACTCCAGTCTGGGTGACAGAGTGAGACTCCAACTCAAAAAAAAACAACAAAAAACCATTTTTTAAAATATTAGATGTTATTAAAAAAATATACAAAGAGACATAAAACAGAGCCCTTAACCTCAAAGGATGAATATACATGTAAACAGAGAATGGCAATCCAACATTCCTTACTAGCCTTTATGTCAACACAGTGCACCAACTTCAAGAAGACTCTATCACATTCCAAGGAATTTCTCCCTCTTTCTCCTTCCCCATCACACTCCCTGTTATCCAGTCCCAATCTCCAGTTTCAGTGTTAGTAACCACATCTTCAAAGTTATTTACTGTGCCTCACATATCTCTGAAAGTCCCATTACCAGCCCATTAGACTGTGTATCTGCAACATACCACTAAAGCATTTTTGAAAGACACCCTTCCTGAAAATTACCAGCTAGGATTGAGAGATATTAGTGACACAACACATCACTCATACTCTTTATTTATGTGAGCTTATTCATGGGTCACAGAATATAGGATTTCCTTTTTCACTTTTTAAAAAGACTATCATTTATTTTTGCCTTTGGGAAAAAACCCTTCTAATAATTACGCTATTTTCATTTAACAGAAGCCAATATGAATTCTTTGCAACCTTGTATTCTTTAGACACTTACCTTGGAATTGTATTACTGATTATCAAGCCCAGAAGCCACAGAATAGATATTGTCATAGTAGAAGGTGAGAAAAAAAAAAAGCAGACCAAAAAGTTTGTCAATGTGGGGGTTTAAACTAGTCTTTACTTAAACAGACCTGGAAATGAAATGCTTATAAATGAGATTTTTGAAAGGTGACACATGTAAGTGATTAAAAATGTGATATGCAGAGGGGAAAATGCATGGTTAAAAAAAAAATAACAGCATAATACAATACACTGCCAACCCATTTTATAGAAAAATAAGGTGTGGACACAAACTAAATTATGACTCTGTGTGCAGACTAAACAAAGATCCCACAGCATGAAAGGCTGTCCTCTCATCCCCCACATAGCTCCCTGTTTACAGTCCACAGCACTTTCTAGCAACAGCATTTTTTATAGGACCCAAGCCTACAAAAGACATCCACAGTCAGAAATCTTACTTTTATGGTTTGCAATGGTGATATATATTCTTGCACTACCTTCAGAGCTTTAGTGAGAAAACACTTGTTACCTGGGGAACTGGACTGAGATATACAGCTGATCTGGACCACACATCTCACCTCTGCAATCAGAATAGAAGACAATGAGGTGCCGTTATTTTGGAAATTTATAATTCAAGAAACCTTCTCATCTATCGAAGATTACTTTATGAAAAAGGACAGTATAATCTAAATTTGTTATTTTATTTTATTTTTATTTTTTTGAGTAGGAGTCTTACTCTGTCACCCAGGCTAGAGTGCAGTGGCATGCTCACAGCCACTGCAGTCTCAACCTGCTGGCTTAGGAGATCCTTTCGCCTCAGTCTTCCAAGTAGCTGGAACTACAGGTATAGGCCACCATGCTGCCTGGCTTATAAATTTGTCATTTTAGAACATAACATGTTACTCCATTCATTTCATTATAATGAGGGGGAATTATGAGCTAAGTGACTTGTTAAATATTTTTTTCATCTTCATATCAATGTACAAATTGTACCTGACATGAGGCGTGCTATGAATATTATCCCTCACCAAATTATTTAGGAGAAAAAAGCAGAGTACAGGCCATGATGGAAGAAAGGACAAATAGATCTGGACAAGGAGGGACTCATCTCAAAGTAACAGATGAAACTCACTGAGCTCTGAGTGCTGTGGTTGACAGGTAACAAGTAATAGACAAAAAAACTCCACTAACATGATACACAGGGACAGAGGACACAGAACTGAGCATCAAGCCCCCAAATATGATTCTCCCTGATAGCACAGAAGTTATGACTTCTCACAACCCTCTAAACCACATTGACTAGATTTCAGAGGCTGGCCTGGCCACCAGAATTCTCAGAACAATGTCACTGCAAATATCCCAAAGTCTTAGAACACATCATGAGACAGGAACCTACCAAACTGTCTCACACTCCAGTCTGAATACAGTATAGATGCAGTGCAGAGATTGCTCACATTTGAGATCAGGCCTTGCTGTTAATTTAATTGAGCACTCCTAGAATCTGAAACTCAGTGCAAATATAATAAACAACCTAAATTATGAATTATTTGGTTTTCTATTTTCATTCTATGTATTATTTTTCCCCTTTTTTTAATTTTAAAGATATGGAGTACAACTCAGGGTTAGGTGCATAAGTGGTCTACATGCAGATGAAGTTTGGGCCTCCCACTGGAAAAAAATATTTGCTAACTGTTTATCTGACAAAGTCCTAACATCCAGGATCTACAAAGAACTCAAGTCACAAGAAAAAACAACAAAAATTCCACTAAAAAGTGAGAAGATATAAATAAACATTTCTCAAAAGAAGACATATGAACATTCAAAGATACATTAAAAAAAAACTCAGCCCTACTAATCAACAGAGAACTGCAAATCAAAACTACATTGAGATACTACCTAACTCCGGTAAGAATGGCCATCATTAATAAATCAAAAAAAAAAAAAAAAAATAGATGTTGGTGAGGATTTGGAGAAAGGGGAATGCTACTACATTGTTCATGGGAATGTAAACTAAAAAACAGTGTAGTGATTTTTAAATGAACTAGAAAACCATGTGGCAATTTTTAAAAGAACTAGAAATTGGCCTTCCATATGACTTATTATATATATTCTTTAAGAAAAATCAAAACACAGTCCATTTTCCAAGTACGCAGAAGTTGGGTTGACCAGAGTAACAAATGGACAGAGAAAAACTTTTTATTAAAAACATGATGCATCTACATCTGCAGTGACTAATTACTTTCTTGTCTTATCATCTTCCATGTGACTAGAAAGAAAAATAGGAAAGAAGAAAAGGCAACACAAAAATTGGAAGACTAGATGGAAAAATTTCTCATGGAATACAACTTACAGGGAACATTGCTCATAAATAGGATAGAAAATAGGATATAAATTCTCAAGGCACAAGGTTTTCTAAGTCTTTAGAGACCCATCACCCCAATGCACACTTTCAAGCAACTCTTGACTGTATGTATCTTTTTTATCAATGAATTTTATAAAAATGAGTTTATAAAATTACTTCTCAACATATATTGATTTTTGTTATTTCTAGTTTGCTCATGATGGCTCAGTCTGGGACAGTGACTATAAAGCATAGCCCTGCCCAGTAAGCCTGCAAGGGTTTCTTACTGGGTGCTTGCAGAGTACCTTTTATGGGATACTTCATTATTTCAAAGATGGCCTAAAGCCTAAGTGTTGAACCTGTGACCAGATATCCTGCCTGGAATTTGTTTACATTAGCAGAAATTCGTGTGGTTCTTATATGACATGTGTCCAGGTTATTTTATTAAGATAGTCACTCTATAACAGATTCCCGAATTGGGAAAATTTTAGGTTTGAGGATGTTGGTCAGTAAGGAACAGAGGAAGAACATCAACAAAATTCATCAAATAACAGAAACAGTGTATTATTTATAGATTTCAGAGAGAAGGTACCATTCTTCACAAAGTTAATGGGAAGTGGAGAGTCACGCAGGTAGGGTGGGAGGGAACAAAGAAAGAAGACAGAATTAGGAATCAGCGAGATGAAACTTTTATTCACAGTTTTCCAGAGAGATTGAGCCAATAGAATGTAGATAGATAGATAATATGGATGATAGATATAGATGAATGGAAAGATGTGTTAAAAAGAAAAACGTTGAGCAAAGAACAATTTACCAGTCAGTCAGCCCTGAACCAGAATATGTTCAGAGAGATTCCATCACTGCTGTGTGATCAAAGAAGACTGATGGACAGATAAATAAATGTGAAGCACAGAAAATAGAAGTGAGGTACACAAGAAACATATTGGTTCACATTCTGTGTTTGCCTTATTTGAACCCTGTTTGAGTATTGGGTAAGAGGAAGTTACAGTCTGCTTATACATCCAGTTAGGTTATAGTTCACTATGTAGAGAGAAACTGTGAGGCCGAGCTTAAAATATGTCAGGAGGCAGTTTTTGGCTAAACTTAACAAATCCACCCCTTTGGTCAATTTCTTAATTTTGAGAGGTTGCCAAAGTTTAGGCATTAATGTCACTCTGTCATCGTCATACATTCACTTTTTTGGTCTCAAATTCCACTGAGAAATAACAGAACAGTGGGCTTTGTAAGGTGGGAACAAGGACATCAGGTTATTGTTTTTAAGGGTTAGAGTAAAAAGGACCTCCTTTTGCTGGGATCTATTTTCAGGAGAAAAGTAAAACCTGTCTGTTTTAGGATTGATTTATTTCCTTAAAGGTTCAGTTTCATCATGTCACATTTTGCATGAATGACTGCATCTTGGATTGTTCTGGTCTTTCGCGGCCTAGTCCATGAGTTCAGTACAAAACAATGGTCTCCCATATTTTAAAAAAAAATTTTCCCCTTTTGTTCAGATTCTCACTTAGGTGAGAGCGTGACCAAAATGTATGACTTTAGCTCTTCTCCCAGTTACCATCATTTTACATTTCCAGTCTTAGCACATCATTTATAGGTATATGGTATACTCATGGTTACACTTTTATTGAGTCAAAGAGAGATCATTTGATATTTAGTAGATGGCTGCATGTAAACACGTAAAACTTTTGAGATAATATAGCACACCAGAAAAACTATCATTTTAACTATCAGGGGGATAATACCAAGATTTTGGCATATGTTCCTTAGACAGGTTCCCCATGAACCAAAACAACTAAAATCAAATAGATCAAAAAAGGAGCTAGATAAAGAGACTACTCATTTTAAACAAGCAGTGTGATCATTAATCTTCCGAATTGCTATAAAACTCGACCTATTCCCCCATGTACAACAAGGAGTGTCAGCAAATGCACAGATATTTCTCTGTTTATTCAATAAGAAGTCTAGAACAATTCTAAATCTCTTGTATAATCATAGCCTGTGCAGTAGTTTGGTATAGAACCGATTATGAGGGATAAAGTTCTAATTGCGACTTTATTACTTTAAATCATGGATAAAAAGACCTAACAAGTGATGCTTACCCACAAAGTCAAGGTCTCCTGGCAGTGTTTATTTTAATCTATTTTGTTGGCAATGTTATCTTTAATTTATAATATAAGTTAAGAGGACTAGACTATTCTGAATAGTTATAAAGCAACAAATGCACCATTAAAATTTCTTCCCTACATTAGCTCTTCATCATCCATCTATCAAGGGATAAGTATGTCTGTGTAAAATCATCCACAAATACATGTATAATTCATGAGTGCACACAAAAGACCCTCCTTTTAGTTCTACTGTTCATAGATGCATACGCAAGAAAAAAACTGAGATAAGTGTTTCATGATAGCAGAAAAATCTTGATCCATGATCTTGGGAAGCAGCTATCTAAGAATGCCTAGATTGCCCTCAGTTAATGGGAAGAATTCCCCGGTTAGCTTTACCTTAAGGTCTCCAATGGATGTACAGTTCCAAGAGTCTGGAGGAACACCTGGGCTCAGGCAATCCTCTTGCTTCTGCCTCCCAAAGTGCTGGGATTATAGCTTGAGCTACTGAACCTGGCCAGGGGAACACTTCTAGTCATGAGATTACAAACTCAGGTTTCAAAGTTCCAAAGTTTTGCTGTGTTGTAGGCAGCAAGGGCAGTCTTTCTCTGATGTAGTTATCGTAAGAACCAATCTCTAGGTTCTAGATTTTGAAGGCTTTGATTATCCTCAGTGTACCATGAAAAGATTTCTTTACCTGGGGAAAATACACTTTGGCACAATTCATTATATCCTTGTAGCATTTAGTCACATCACAACTTAGTAGCAGAAGACACATGAGTTTCTATTAGGTGCATGGGTCTTCCAGCAACAATTTTATAAGGCTTCAACTTATGTTTTTCACTGAAAGTGGATTTGATTGTCATTTACCTACAGTAAATTTGACCACAGCAACCCAGTCAATATTGTTAGCTTTTCAGGCCCTGATTGCTAGTCACATGTGAGATCAGCAGATGCTGGATGTTGCTAGGGGAGGGAGTGTCGAGGAGGGATGGGAGGCACATAGCAATACGCTGGGTACCAGATTCACTATCAGTGGGGAGAAGGCCTGCTAGAAGCCCAAATATCACCTACACAAAATTTACTTATGTAAGAAGTCCTCACATGTACCCCAGAAATCTAAAATAAAATAAAATGCAGTACAATACAATACATAGTTAGATTTGCCTAATGCTATTTTTATTGGTTTATTATTACATATGTATGTATGTGTGTGTATATATATGTCATTTAAGGACTGATCATTTATCAGTTTTTTATCATAAGGACTTCTTATGAAAAACCAGGTGGATGTCCAGATACACACACATACACACACACACACACACACACACACACACACACACACACACACACATATATATCTGCATGTGCATATATATATCTGGAATATTTTATCTCTTCCATGGTGAGTCATAGAACACAGGTTTTTTTTTTCCTTTTTAGAGTTGGAGTCACTCTGTCACCCAGGCTGGAGTGCAGTGGCACGTTCACAGCCACCCCAGCGTCAACCTGCTGGGCTCAGGCTATCCTTCTGTCTCAGCCTTCCAAGTAGCCAGAACCACAGGCGTGCGCTACAACAGCTGGCTAATTTTTTGATTTACTGTAAAGATGAGGTTTCGCCAAATTGCCCAGGCTGTTCTCAAACCCATGGACTCAGGCAATCCCCTCATTTCAGCCTCCCAAAGTGCTGGGATTTCAGACTTGAGCAGGTTTTAGTAATAGGATCTTTAAGGACTTCTTATGAAAGACCAGGAGGATGTCCAGCTCTCCATAAGCCCAGATTTAATATTAGAAATATATTATATTAAATACCAATTTTGTGTCTCCAATCCAGGTGCATAGCACTGTTTATTAGATGAGCTATCATAAGTAATTTGATTTGACTGAGGAGTTCACTAAAATTTCATATCTAAACAGTTTTAGTGCTGGTTGATTTGACAAAAAAAATTGGCAATGTGTTTTCTTGATTTTCAGTTAATTCTTGTTCTGCTCTGGTTAGCAGTTTTATAAACCAGTCATTCTGTTTACTAAAATTCTGGAAATTCTTGCCCAATCAGAATGATATTATCCCAAAGTTCTTAGAAACCTGTATTTGGATTGCTTATCTAAGTCCTTTTTATCATTTTCATCAATCTGCTTGAAGAAATAATACTCTAAAATTTTTTCTTGCTTGTGAAGAGTTTTATAAAACTCCATTAGAATTAAGCAATTAACTACAGAAACTATCTAAAATGTTCATACTTAAAGACACAATTGACAAGGAAATGTGACTGTTTCGGTGGCCTGTAAGAACTTAGCATAATAACCAAAATTATGAGTGACAGTATATACAGATAAATCAGAATTTTAGGAATCCCATACAATTTGGGGACACATATTCATGACATTATAAAAATGTAAGTTGAAGAAGGTTACACATCATTGTTTATCTCACAGTGCTTCCCCTGTAATTTTACATATCAATCTTGCTTATCTCTCTTTTGGATATTGAAGAGGCCCTCTGTAAATTCCAAAGTTAGTTTGAGGTCAAAAAATAGTTAATTTTGAATTTGAAAATTGATTTTAGCAAGGCTGTCAGGTATATCAAAGTTTTAAAACATTTACTTCAAATAGGATCACTGGTCATTTTGAAATAATACTAATTTATTTACTCAAAGTGATAATCTAAATAATTTATAAACCAAAACTTCATAGTCTTTGACAGAAAGGAGACTCAGTTTTCTAAACAATATAAAGACCCGAAAAAGACAGTATAAGACCACAATCTGTCTCCCTTTTCCGTCTTCCCCTCCTTCTCCCCTTCCCCTTCCCTTCCCCATTCTCCTCTGCCTTTGTTTTACTGCAGGTTACTCAAAAGATGAATAAAATATTAATATTACATGAAATTTTTGTTCAAAAGAGAAAAACAAGTTTTACATTTGTATTAGTATATTATCAATACATAAAACCTTATTTTATTTATTTTATTTTTTTGAGTTTGAAGTCATAGTTTGTTGCCTGAGCTTGAGTGCAGTGGCATGCTCATGGTTACCACAACCTCGACCTGCTAGGGTCAGGCGATCCTTCTGCCTCAGCCTTCCAAGTAGCTGAAACTATAGTTGTGCTCTATCATGCCCAGCTAATTTTTTTTTTTATTGTAGAGATGAGGTCTCACCATGTTGCTCAGCTTTTCACAAACCTTTTATAATCACTTATAATTTTTTAATTATTTATTTTTCTAATCTTTTAGGTTTATTTAGTTTTATCTGTATTTGTATTTCTTCAATTTAATACAATCCTTAAGTAACTTTTAAACTAGGTAATTTTTTTAGCAAACATATTTTCATGCCTGTATACTTTTCCTCATCAACAGCATATTTTGCTTTTATTATATATTCTGTTTACAGAATTTTTTGCTCTTATATCTAATAGTTTTAATTATATGTGTTAACTATAATTTCAACCCTTAGTAACCCTAATTTCTTGTAAAAACCCTAGGAAGTGAGGAATTTTGAGCTCTTTTATATCAGCATTTGTAAATAAAAACCATTAGGAAGATGTTTCCTCAAATTATTGTTTACCAACAGATCTAAATATATTTAGTTTTTGTATACCATATAAAAATAAGATGCCAAACATATTTGAAAGGGTAAATTGAGTCAAAGTGGTGGTGGGGGAATAATGCAAGATTGCAACAGAGAGGAAAGTTTAGAAGGAAAAAAAGTTTATTATTCACCTTTCACAGATGGAAAGGGGGCCAGAACTCAGGTGAATGAAGCATGGAAGGCTGCAAACTAGGAGTATTTAAGGGACTTTAAAGCAAAGGGGGGCTTAGATCTGGAGAAAGTCTGGGCTAAAAGGAAGGTCCAGAGTTGTATTCTTTGGTTTCCATGGTAGTCACATGAATCTAGTATCCTGACATCGTCAGGCTTCAGCATCTCATGATCGTAGGTGGTGGGCTGGAGGTTATCATGGTCCTATGATAAAAATATACCAATAAACATGCCTCCTGGTGATGTGCTGGAAGTTGTCATGGGAAACCAATAGCAATGTATCAATATGACTGCCTGAAAGATAGATTGTTAGCAAGACTGGACATGCTTAAGGGGTTCTGTGTAATCACCGGTTTCTAAAACTAAAGTACTGTTCTTGTCAATGATTGTAGGGTAAAAGGCCGTGTAGGGGTGAGGTCTAAGCAAAACTGTTGTGCTGATTCAAAATAGCTACTTTATATTCTAAATTTCTAAGGTTCCCTCCTTTCAGTGTTATTAAACTTGATTAATGGTTTAGTATTCTAACATACTTACAAATGACTTTCATTTTTTTTTTTTTTGAGTTGGAGTCTCACTCTGTCGCCCAGACTGGAGTCCAGTGGCAGCTCCCGGCCACCGCAGCCTTGACCTGCTGGGCTCCGGCGATCCTTCCACCTCAGCCTTCCAAGTAGTTGGAACTACAAGTACGTGCTACCATGCCCAGCTAATTTTTTGATTTATTGTAGAGATGAGGTCTCGCCTGCCCAGGCGGGTCTCGAACCTGCAGGCTCAGGCAATCCACTCACCTCAGTCTCCCAAAGGTACGGGATTAGAGGCTGAGCCACCGAGCCCGGCTATAACTTTCAAATTTTAAACTACTAAAAATAACTTTGAAACTACTGTTGCAGGTTGACCCCTACTGAAGTTTGGCCTGAAAGACCAAGTGGTTTCTTGGCTTCATGCAGGAAGGCATTCGAGTACTAGCCATATTAGGAGATGAGATCTAAGTTTCTTAAGTAAATAGAGAAATGGGCATATGGCTACCCCAAAGGCAGAGCAGCCTACTTGCATCACTGGGGTTTCAGCTGGATAGTAAAGGTAAGTTTATCGAAATGACAGAGAGCAGGCTACTCCATAGGTAGAGCATCCTGGGATAATCTGTAGGGGGAGCCGAAATCATACATCACTATTTTTATAGCTATCTCATGATTATATACTGAGCAAGGGGTGAATTATTCTTGGATTTTCTGGGAAAGGGGAGAGGAGGAGTCCCAGGAATTGAAGATTCCTCCCCTTTTTAAGCCATTTAGGACACCTTCTAGAAGTTGCCATGGTAATAGTAAGGGGGGGGTTAATGCTAGTGAGATTATCTTTTAGCATGCTAATGCATTGCAGTTGGTATACAATGGGCAAGGAGGATTGCAGAGCTCACTTCTCAAGCCATCTTGGTCTCAGTTTGTCTCCTCTGGCTTGTGATCTTCATTTTGGAAACTAGTCCTGCTGGATCACTATCTCATTATTGCCTGAGAGATATATAATCCTCCTCAATCTTAAGAAATTGCAGAAGGGCAGTGGTCTATCCTCTGTAACAGCTTACTACTGATTTTATGGACCTAGGTCCTGCCTAGCATTTGAGAAGTAAAAATCTCTGAATGCCTGATCTCAGGGGACAAAGGCAGGAAGTTTCCATTTTCTGGGTCAGAAGGCAGGGTGAGCTGGGTCTCTATAATGATGCAGATAAACAGATCATTAATAAGAGACATTTCTATGGAGACAGAAGAAAAACAAAGGTTAATGTCTGGAGCAGTCAATAAACCAGTTTCCTTAGAGTCTGGAGAGCCAGCAGTTGACATGTCCATATGTTAAGACTCATAGCATCTTTGGTTCCAGAGGAAGAAGTCAGCAATATCTAACAAGTTTTTCTCATCTGTATCACAAAAATAAACTGTTAAACCCAAAATTCTAAATCTGAGAGATCACCAAAGAGCCAGCTCCGATGCAAACACACGAGAGTCTTTATTCAGGCTTGAGTCTGGGCTCACAAACTGAAACCGACGCAGTGGCTTGAGCTTGAGAGCCCCAATCCAGTATAGCAAGCAATTTTTTTGCACAATTACAGAGGGAGGGGCTGGGCGTGACTGATTTTTCCTAGGCTTACAACATTAACCAATCAAAAGAGGTCATGATGTAGAAACCGAAGTCCGCGGACCTTGCATAATTAGTCCCCAATCAGGTCCACGGTGATGTCAAGTGACAGAGGCGCTTGAGATTGATTGGTGTGTTTTTGGTTTTGGTGGGCTCGAGCTCAGTTGCCTGTGATTGACGGGAAATGGCTAAACTGGCAGAGTGGAATGCCAGATAAGCTAAGTTTACACAGTCACTGGGCGTAAATTAACTTTGGCATGTGAGCAGGAGGTTGGAAACATCACAGAGCCCACCAGGAGAGTGGCTAGTGCCACAGAGTCTACCATAATCTAAGCAAAGGAATGTCCAGAAGGGGCTTATTGCTTAACATTTACACCCCGTTGCAGAAGCAGAAGAAGCCAACATGGCAATTGGGATAAACAAAAGCTTAACAAAGTTCTAAGTACACACACTGCTTAAAACATTGTATAATTTTACAATCACAGTCACTACCTGGCAAAGGAATGTGCCTCGTCCTACGGGATCTGAGGTAGAATTTAAAATACTAAGAATTCATAAAATATAGCGAACGTGAGGCAGGGATGTATAAAATACAGTGAACGCTTCTTTTACAGCAAGTATAGCTTTTTTGAGTCTCTTGGGTCCCTCAAACTTCAGTTTGAAGGGCCCCGGAAAAAGGTTGTAGCAATTTTATTGAGTCCAAGTCAGAAAAATGGAAGAAAAATTTAAAACATTAGTGTGGAGACTCGTGGTCAGAAAAGAAATCAGAATGCAATCCAAGTTGTAGAAAATAATTACAACTCAAAAATTAATGAACATGGAAAATATAATAACAGTTGTACTTTAATTACCTTTGAAACATAATTTTCTCTCTTGAGTCCTCCATTTTCCCCAAAGATAAATCATAGTAGGACCAATTTTGTTTTTATTTGCATAAAGTGCAGCAAGAATAATTATTTACCATATAGGGTCTTGTTAAATTGGCTTTGCTGTAACTTTTTCCATAAGAAATCTCAGATTAGACATTTTAAAAAGCCTCTCAAGTCCAACCAAGGATTTGAACCTGCAAATACCTGTATTAATTGAGTGAATTTCTTTCTTTGAGATTCCAAATAACTTTGGGTTTCTGGGCCTAATAGTGAGCAACCTTCCTTACCTACCACAGGTCAGGAGCTCTGCAGAGCAGCTAAAAAGGTACCAAAGTCTTTCCAAAAGACTTTTTATAGGCTCTTTATAGATATCAATTCCTCAAAGCATTCTGTTTATATCTAAAAATACCATTCCTGTCCAAACCTTGGTAAAATAGCTAGTATTTCTAATAATGTTAAAAAAAATTCTTATTGAACTTGTACAAATAACTATATTGCCATTAATCAACTCACAAATAGCTTTCAAATTCTGGGGAGATCAGGTAGAGAGAAAGAAATATGCTTCAAAATTTTTTCACAAAGTTATGCTTTACTCAATTATTAAAAGCAGTTATGAACTCAAAAGAAGATGCCTTCTTGACTCTAAAAGACAAAACAAAAGGAATGATCAATGTTTCAAACAAGCTCATAAAAGCTACCTAAGTCTTTTATTAGTCATTCCATGCAATTGTAATAAGCCAGAAAAAATAATATATATAAAATATATATATGCCTTTACACATACTTTACAAATATATATATATACATACATACGTGTATATATCTTTATTAGTTTTATACTTAAAATTAATTTGGAACCCACAAGAGTAGTTTGAATTTTAAAATGCACATTTTTTTTTCTTCTTCTTCTCCTCACTGCCCTTGAAAAATCCAAGCCTCTTCTTGGACAATTAAAATACTAAGCTTATCTCTCATGGAGAAGGAGGGGTACAGAAATCTGTATATCTTTGAAAGAAGATCCACCAGACTTAGACAACGGATAAGCCTCACAGAAACTCCCTAAAACCCTTAGATAATTATCACCCTCTCTTATACATTGTATTGATTTATATTCTATGTTAATTATCAGTTAACAGGTAGGCTTTGAAAACCAGAACTCCCTGGTATGGGTTAATATGTAGTCCTCTGGAAAGAAGCAGTCACCTGGAAATTATGGCAGCCTTACCTTGTGCAAAGTTGTGACTTCAAGGAATAACAACGTTATCTAAATACTGGGGTATGTCATTAATAATTTTATATTGAAATGAGACTGAGTAATGATCACAAGTCATGTAAATGTTGATCAAGAGGGAAACTGAGAAATGATCACAAGACATGTAGCCGATGTTAATCAATAGTGAAAGATAAGAAATTGTGTTTCTTACTATAATACTAGATGAAAACTTTGCTTAAATGAACAGGGTTTTTTTGGCCAAGCCCCTGTTCTCTGGGATTCAGAATAAAATCTTTTCTTCTCCCAGCTCTCTGCCTCTCATCAAATTGACCTGCAAGGGACAGCAGCTGGTTTATTGGTCCAGGCTAAATCACTACTAACCCTTGTTCTGCTCTACATTATATCAGCAATCCACATGAATGCAATATAAACTCTCTAATAAAAACAGTCCTGGAAGTCTTTTGCCTAGTCCAGTGGCACAATCTCCAAAGATATTAGACATTTGCTTTGAAGAACACCAGTCAGATTCTTATAGTTGATTATAAACAACCTTTTGAAAAGAATCAAAGCCAAAAACATTGTGGATAACAAGAGTCTTAAATTTGGTCAAAGACAGAATTAACAAGAAAACTTGATTAATCTGTGGCATGTAACAACTTAATGTAGTATTATTACTACTGATAAAATATAGTAACACATCAGAGTTATAGAAATGTCATACAATTTTGTAACACATACTAACACATAAATATAAGGCAAAAAATTAATACATTTTCATATTTGAGAGTGTTTCCTGTGTAATTGCAACATACCAAATCAGCCAAATATATCTCTTTGATATCAGGAAGCCATCGTATCTAAAATTAGTGAAGTCAAGGAGATGGAGTTCAAGATGTGAAATTTTGATGTGGGAAGTTTCGTCAGATATCAAAGGTTTAAACACATGATGTCATAAAATAGGATCACAGGTCATATTAAGGTATATTAAGTGATTTATTTAGCCAAAATGAAAATTCAAAGATTTTGGAAACCAAAATCTTTACTATTTCACAAAGGAGATTCATTTTGTTAAACAGTAACACTAAGAAAGAGAGTAAATATAAAGGCAACTGACTCTGTTTCTCTCCCATCCCATAGTTTTTTGCAATTTATTCAAAAAGTAGAATAAACAAAAAATAAGCAGTATATAAAATATCCCCAACTCATCATGAATTACTCTAAGGGATGGACACATGTTGAATGATACTCCTGCATGTGTACTGTCCAAACAAAAAAATCCCATAGCAGAATAAACTGTCCACTCATTCCTCACACAGATCCCTGGTCACACAAATCGCAGAACTCTGCTTGGTAGCACCAGGCTTGTGTCCTGTAACCATGTCTACAAACCTAAAAGGCCATAGGACTTCAAACTACACGGTGTGTCAAGACACACAAAGTCAAGGCTCTAGTTGTGTGGTCTATAATCATCGGGTATATTCTCCACATCATAGTCACAGCTTCAGTGAGAAAATGAGCTCCTGTGGCCTGAAAACTTGGAATGAGAGATGTAACTGATCTTGACAACATTTCTCATTTCTGAAATCAGGCTAAGAACTATTTAGGTAGTGTTATTTGAACATCTGTAATTCAGAAAATCTATCTCCTCCTAGTTCATATTTCACTCCCTGACACATGACAACCTCATTTAAATATCACATCTTGACACATGGAGGGTTATTTCATTTATTTCCTTTTAACTGAATATATTTTAATACTTAAACGACTTGTCAAGTCCCCTTTCTTCTAAATTTCAATGCATATTTTCTAATTTACAGTGATGGAGAATATCATGCCTTACCAAATTAGGAAGAAAGAAAAGGCAGAGTCGCAGGCTATGCATGAGTCACAAGTAGATCTGAACAAGGAGGGAACCATCTGAACATGGCATATCAGAAGTCAGTAATCTCTGAGTGCTCAGGGTTAAAATAAAACATTTGTTAGACACAAAAGCATGCTAACATATTATCACAGGCACAGAAGACACAGTGCTGTGCACAGAGACCACCAATGTTACTCTCTGACAACATGGACGATATGATGTCCCACAGACTACTAAACACCAGATTTTATTAGAGGTAGGCCTACCCACAAAAATTCTCAAAATTATGCCATTATGCCATTGTTTTTCTGTTGAGTTGAGTTCCTCAATATACTGAATACTAGTTCCTTGTCAGAAGGATAATTTGTAAGTATTTTCTTTTATTAGACATGTTGTCTCTTCTCTCTGTTGGGTCATTAAAAAGTTGCAAATGATTTCCATAGATATTTCTCGAGAGAAGACATACAAATTTCCAACAAATATATGGAAAAATATTCAACGTCACTAATCATCAGAAAAATGCAAATCAAAACCACAATGAAATATTATTTCATCCTCATTAGAATGGCTATAATCAAAAAGATAAAGAATTACAAATGATGTTGAGGATGGAGAGGAAACGAAACTCTGATACACTGTTGGTAGAAATGTGTATTAGTGTAGCCATTATGGAAAACATGATGGAGAAGAAGAAATTCTTTTTTTTTTTTTTTTTTTGAGTTGGAGTCTCACTCTGTCGCCCAGACTGGAGTGCAGTGGCCGCTCCTGGCCACCGCAGCCTCGACCTGCTGGGCTCTAGCAATCCTTCCGCCTCAGCCTTCCAAGTAGCTGGAGTTACAGGCACGCGCTACCACGCCCGGCTGATTTTTTGATTTATTGTGGAGATGAGGTCTCGCTGCCCAGGCGGGTCTCGAACCCACGGGCTCAGCCAATTCATTCACCTCAGCCTCCCAAAGGCGTGGGATCACAGGCTGAGCCACCGAGTCCGGCTCAGGAAATTCTTATATACTGCTGATGGGTATGCATTTTTGTACATCCATTATAGAAAATAGCATGATGTTTTCTCAAAAATCATATATGTTAAATACTTCCTAGTTCTAGTTGCATATATCTGAAAATAAGATATCTTACCCTACACAATGGATATGAAGTTTTTTTAAAACTGTGTCCTACATAGTATAGTACATATTTTTATATATAGGTTCATTATCTCCCTGGAGTTAATTCTGTGTGTATTGTGAGGTCAAAGGTTAGATTTTTTTTGCTCGTTTGTTTTGCTTTGAGTTGGAGTCTCAACTCTATCACCCAGACTGGAGTGCAATGGCCGCTCCCGGCCACTACAGCCTCGACCTGCTTGGGCTCCGGCGATCCTTCCGCCTCAGCCTTCCAAGTAGCTGAAACTACAGGCGCACGCTACACACCCGGCTAGTGTTTGATTTATAGTGGAGATGAGGTCTCGCCAAGTTGCCCAGGCGGGTCTCAAACCCCCGGGCTCAGGCAATCCACTCACCTCGGCCTCCCAAAGTGCTGGGATTACAGGCTGAGCCACTGAGCCCGGCCAAAGGTTAGATTTTTAACTCCCCTTCATGGATATTCAATACTATATTTTTTTGAATAAAAATCCACCTTTCTTCATTCAGTCATGTATAAATTATATTTTTGTACATGTATATGTCTGATTTTTCAACTCTGTTTTTCCCCCATTCGTTTTCTCTGTATTTTTGCAAATGACACATTTTCTTAGTTATAAGGATACTTTATTTCACATAGGAAATTTCCCTCAATATCCCATTCTTTTACCTACTGTGCTATTTTGTAATGAAGGAAATAGAGTGAAAAACTGCGTTCCTTGTATCTACATCAATATTCCTAGCTGAATCTTGAATTAAATAGTAGGTTTAGAACTTTAGAATGCTTCTATTGTCTCTTACATTTCAAATGTCATTAAAAACTTTAGGCAATCTCTTCCACACCATTTGCACTTTATATATTTAATACCTTCAACAACAGACATTGGTGGTGAAAGCCTGGAGATGTAGCATAGGTACCTCTTGCTGTGGTCTGTAAGACACTATGAACATGGTCCTCCCCTTCTTTCAGACTGTGTCCATCATGGGAGGGACCATAGTGGAAGCCTCGGAGTTCAGAACATCTTTGTGGGGTTTACATGCACAAGGGCAGCTCTCTGCTCTCCCTGTGAGGCTGGTTGCAAATTCAGCTATCTTGTATAAGATAGAGACGTTTTTAATTTTTTAACCAGATTCATGGACTGAGATTTAGTTTATTTAAAAAATTATTTTGATATTTGGTGCCATGGGGAATAGTTGCTCTGTGGATTCTTGAGTTTGTCACAGAAAATAATTTCAGAGAGAGTCCAAAGTAAAGTTTTTAAAATACAAGACATGCTCAATAGAGAATGTGGATGCCTTAAGGGAACAGACTCAGGCTTGCTGTTAGCAGAAGGCAGTATATATTGTCCAAAACAATAATTAAGCCAACTATTTCCTAAGTTAAAATTGTGGGCTATGTAGGTTACAACAAGCTATTGATAACAAGTTTCAATTCTTAGTGTTTAACTCTTAAACTGACATGCATCACAAATAATTCTTAAGACAATGAGAAAAGTTATTGTTTAATTCTGTTTTCACTTAGTGTGCTATGCCACAGTGTCTCCAATAACTCCCTATTGCCTCTGATTATTGTCTATGTAATTGATTGTGCAAAGTGCCCCTCATTCCAAGGTTAGGACTGGTATGTCTGGTCTGCAAGATGATTGCTTATAGAGTTGTGATCTGATAAGAAAGCATCTATATGCTGTCCATCCTGTTCCTTAACTTTTCTAACTTATCTAAATTATGCTAGCTGTCCCTGCCTTAATTTTGCTTGCTGACCAGTGAGACTTCACCACTTCAGTGCCTGCACTGTAATATTACTTACTGGTTTTTGTTTGGTGCATCAATGTCTTTAAACCTTTAGTATACATTTTGTCTTTTTAATGACATAAATTTTATCTATAAACACATTCACATTTTTCTAATGTATATTAAGGCCTTTCATTCATCTGTTTTAAAATGTATTTATAATTGTTTTCAAATAACCATTTCAGTTATTTTGATATTTTCACAATCTTTATTTCCTGAATTGAATGAAAAAGACAAATATTACACATTCTCTCTTATTGTGTTTTCAGAAATTTCTTCTGACATAGCTTTTGTTGAACATAAGAAGAATGAAAACTATTCTGGGAGCTGTAACAACAACGAAAAAACCTCAAAATCTTACACTTTAAAAGACTATGATTGTATTCATTCTAAACTTGTTTTGCTCTATTTGTGAAGTATTCACAAAGGCATGAACATGTGTAGGCAGAAAACTAACAATCCCATTTTGAATGCAGAGATCAGCCATTTTATTACTGTGCAAATATGAACTTTATTATGTTCTTTGATTTCATGATTATTCGATAACTGTAAACATTGGTTGGAATTCATAATTCTTCCCATATCATTTTCATAAATGTGCATATCACGTTTTCTTGCACACATCACTCATAATGAAGATCTGTCTTCTCTTTTTTTTTGATAAATGATCAATGAAATTACTTTCAGTTTGTGGTAATATAAAATAGGACCATTTAGATAATGTGTGCATACATGTGCTCTAGTCAGCATGTATTTCTGCAATGCTAGCTTATAAAGGAATTGCAATATTTTATTTATTTTCTTTTCTTATATATTATACCATTTTAAAAATGGTTTTCATTCTTCTGATTTTTTTAAACATTCATTTTTGTTGATATACTCAATGATTTACCCACCTTCCTATTATTAAGCTGATCCACTGATGTCCATTGTTTTGAGCTTAACCTTTGCACTCCTTTGACATAGTTTGTATATGAAGAGATGACCAAGTGTCCTGGCTAGTGAAAATGGAATTTCTCAACTTTAGTTGAAACAGATTTTCTCATGTAAAACCTCCAAGAGTCACAAAAGCAAGAAGAGGTTAAAAAGAAGAAAAATAGAACTCCAACAAGCAAAGTAGGATTTATCTATGGTTTGCAACATGGAGGACCCTAATGTCAACATGACAGTTTTGAGAGAAATACATTCTCTAGTGAGGGAATGTTTCTATGGGGTATGTCTCTGGGACTCAATAGCATATATCTACTATGTATGTGAGAAAATCCCCAATCTAAGAGAGTATATATATTTTTGAGAGAACCTCTTGGGGATATTTACTCAAGGTTTGTGAGATGTGAGCAACAAAGTGAGAAAGAATACTAATATTTCATGCATAATTTTAATCCAAATTAATAGTAGGACATTTACATTTGTTTGCCAGATAAGGCTGAAATCTGGGTCTCTGAGCTTCAATGCTGTACACAGAAAATGTCCATACCAGATCTTGGTTTAATAAGAAAGTATCCTTGAATTATTAAATAACAACCTTGCACAATTAACTTAGTTTCATTGTGTATAAAGAACAATCCTATACTCCACACAAATGACAACACCCATGGCATTTATGTAGTAAAGAACACAGACAATTTTTTCTCCCAATTCAAATAAAAATGGTGATTTTTTTTAGGGAAAACAAATAGATGTAAAAAACTTTTTCACTTGGTTTCTCCTTGTTTTGGTGATGCCTTTTTCTGCTCTTATAAATAGTAGATCTACTTTAACTATTTTATAATATAGCAAGTTTATCAGTCACACACAAGTTAACATAGGAATGGTAGGTTGGTATCTACATGGGGTGATTAAACCTGCTTATACACATTGTGTGCTCCATCTCTAAAAAAGTATTCCTTCTTTGAACTTGTAATATTTTTGTATAATATAAAGACCTCTCTCTTTTGCAATCATAATAAAATGGAAGCATTAAAGACCGCATCCATTCAAATGACTTTTACTTATGTCTTCACATTTTTTTCTGCACTGCTCCTTACTTCTGTGAGCCATGTCTTAGTGTGAAATGGTGGCATCACCATCTGTCCTCATAGGCACTGGCATGAATGTTCTTCCCCATTCTTACCACTAAGCATGGAATATGCCTTGATGAAATTCAGCCACAGATTCTCCAGATTTTTAGTTCAATCTTCTCACCTCAGTGTGTTTACCAATATCCATGCCACACTGCAGCTTGGAAACTCTCTCAAAGCCATATCCTGAGGCAATAGTAAAGTTCCTGTCATTGTTTTCTGTCTCTCAGGTATCATTGTCCTTCGTGGATTGATATACACTGCCTTGCAAACCATTGTTTTATGTAATTTGCCAATTCTTTGTTTTAACATGTAGTAAGGCATATCTAATTCCTACTAGTTTTTCTGCAACTTTTTTTTCATTCTTCTTTAAATACTAAATTGTCACTGTACCCATGGATGTATAGTGCTAAGAGGCAATGTAAGATAAATGAAGAAAAATGTGAGTCAAACTCAGAGGGAAAGACAGACAAGTGAACTGGCATCTGTAACAGTAAATGGAAGGTCAGAATTGGACAATGCCCTGTGTGTGTAGGAATCTCATTGTGGGGAATTCACTGCAGGACAATGAACAAAAGTTTTTGTTGTTGTTGATGATTTTGGGTGGTTTATTGAGACACTTACAGACAGAAGTGTGATCTTGGATGGTTGCAACACAGATTTCCACAGAGTTACTCCCCAGGCACAGGGCTTACATACTATAGAGAAGGAGTATATGTGCTCCACAAGATCATGAAAGGCAACCCTCCAGAACAGGAAAGAATGCTACATGCATTATAGCCTATAATTTGTGTGATAACATCAAGGTTGCTTTGCTCTAAAAGCAAGAGTGTATGCTCTTAACACTAGGGATAGTAAATACAGTAGAAATCAGGAGGCATTTGTGGAACTAGGGCTAATCAGAAGTGAACAAAAGTTTTAAAAAGGATATAAAAGAAAGGATAATCTCTCTGTCAACTCTATTATTACACATATAGTAGACTTATTTCACTTATTGAAACAATCATTTTAGTATTTTAAATGCACTGGTTTTTAAATATAAAAATGAAAACAATATTGAAATTGATTTATAAATCAGTTCAAAAACAACTATATTTGATCTTGATTGCTCTGAATTAGATATGATCTAGAGTTGTAGATATCATAAAATCACTCCATGTTACATGAAGAATTATGATAATAAAGTTTCTATTAAAATAGCTGCATCATTGTCTGTGTGATTTTCACCTTTCTTGTTGATACACACTCTGCAAGTTATGTTTTAAGTGAACTTACAAGAAGGTTAGGACAGAAAGTGTCAGGATATATTAATCTGTATACAGACAATGAAAACCATGTCATAGCTCACACAAGGCTAACAGTAATTGTGATCAAATTTGAAAAACAGGTGAATTATGGTAACTAATAAAGATTTGGAAGTATTTTTAAGGGAGTCATATTAACTTAATCTTTGTGGGGAAAAAAAGGTTTTATTTAGTCTAAGAGGACAACAGTGTCCAGGAGAAAAAAAGAGGCACATAATAAATAGAAGCAGCATGGGCCTTGAGAGAGTCTTCACAATGGATTGAGAATAGGTTGAATAAGAGGCTGAGAGAAAGTCAGGATTTACATCCTGTCCTGAGAATAGAAGGGATCAAGGGAAGCATGTTCATCTTAGAGTTCAAGCCCTCTTCAGATTTAAAAAGAATGTAGGTGAGAAATTAGAGAAGTTCACTATTCAGTAGTAAAATATATTATAAGAAGAATCTTCTGTGTTGCTCTTTGTTTACTGAATGGAGGGCTTACAGGGGAACAGCACAAAATTATCAAATTTTCTGAGACACAGTCCAGTGGGGATTCAGAAAGCTTCACACAAACTAAACTCTAGGTATAAGGGCTGCATTGGGAACTCAGAGGATGAGCATCAGAGCTGGAATGGGATGGACAAGGAAAGCCTCTAGGAGGAGGAACACGGGAGGAGAGTCTGGAGAGTGAGGAGCAGTGAGTAGTGTGTCAGTCAAGTGAACAGGGGAAGGAAAGAGAACAGGGAAAAGTGTGTCCATGGCACAGGCCAGGGCATGAGAAGAGGGCAGTGGATTTGATGAACCTTAGGGATCAATAATATGTGAAGATTACAGAAGCAGGAAGAGCAGGCCATCCAGTGGAGACATTTGTCTATGAACACACACACATGCATGTATCTGTATCGACATGTCCTCTTACATCTCTCTGATATTTTCATGAAAACCTTTTTATTTAATCCTGTTTCAAATGGTAACATGTGTTATTTGAGCTTATTCTACCAAACATCATCTTTTACATTATATTCATAATGATTGTTACCTGTCATGGTCAAGTGGTCACGCCAAGCCAGGGCCTTCTCACCTATGGGAACTCCCAACAGAGTTTCCAGTCATTGCAGGGCATCACATGGCTGAAATCATTTGCTCCCTCTTGCTGTGAAGACAACAGTCCCACTCTCACAATGGCCCATTAATCTATTAAACTATTAAGTCATTAACCAGTTAATTCATGAATGGATTAATCCATTCATAAAAGCATAGTCTTCATGACCCAATCACCTCTTAATGGTGTCACCTCTTAGGAAGTGGAAATTATGTTCCAATGCCTTATTGGCAGAACTTATAAAATATCATTTATCTTTCTTTGTCATCTGCAACTTACCTATACTCTAATACTTACATGTTTAGTCAGTAAGTTATTTATATCATATGGGATATTATATAAAATCATTGATAACTACTTATACTATATTTATACTAAATTTTTTTTGTTAACTTATTTCATTGTTATCCATTAAAAGTTCTTTTAGTTGGCTCTGTTATCATTTTGAAATTTTGAAATTCCCACATGAATAGAGTTTCATATTTTTGTAGAGTTTGTTGGTTGGTTCTGTTGTTGTTTAACAACTTCGAACTTTCTGGTGCTAAAAAGTGTTCCAGTTTACTTGTGTTGATTGCTTTTCATGCTCAATATTTACTATTTCTTCAAAAAAATTATAGTACCTTTTTCATGAATGATATTAGAAACAAAGATCTGGGAAAGATTTGCATTCATTTCTACTAGGAGTCTGTTGATTTTATATTTTCTATGCAACATAACACAAAAATTATGTCCATATACTAATTCATACATATACAAAAGGTATATATATTTCTAAATTTGTTCATATATATGTGAAGTTACTCATAAATTCCTAATATTGCTTCCACCATCATATGATGTAATGCAGTAAAACATGAATCAATCTCTGTTCCCATACTTGTATGTAACCTTCCACTCTAACAGTGAGAAAATTGGTCTCCTGCATTGAATCACTAAGTCCCAAAATACATGCTAAAGGCTTCCAAACTGTTAATTCAGACCCCCATAGAGAACTACTAACTGAAGTGCAATGCCACGTAAAAGCCTTTTTGTATTTTAGATATAGAATCTCCCCTTACTCCTAATTTACTTAGATCAGCCCCTTTCCTCCACTTCCTTCAGTGAGGTTTATCCAGATTTTTTGACACTTATATTATTTTGTCTATGTTTCTCCAAGCCTATCATTCACTCTTTGTGATATAAGATTTTATATGATTTAAAAAATAGTACCATTAACACACCCTTACAGTATTACTAAAAATAATTTTACTACACACACAGAAACCAAATATGTGTCCCAGCTATTCAAACTTCCCTTCTCAAGCCTCTAGTTAAGTAAACACCAATCTTTTTACCATCTCATTTCACATTTTCTACAATGTCATATAAGTCAAATTACACAGTAAGCCTTCCTTTCAAACTGGTTTTTACACTTAAGAGTAAGCTTATAAGATTTGAAAAGTTACATCTTGCACTTTTCTAAAGACTAAAGGTTTTGAGCATTTTTATGTGCTTATTGAATATTTGTATAGAATCTATAAAGAAATGTCTATGCAAACGATTTAAATACTTCTCTTTTCTTTCTTTATTTTTTTTTATGGATTAGAGTCTCACTCTGTCACCCAGACTGGAGTGCAGTGGCCTCTCCCGGCCACCGCAGCC
>NW_007232972.1:79678-86883 GCF_000164805.1 Carlito syrichta | reverse complement strand
CCAGGTGGGTCTCGAATCCACGGGCTCAGGCAATCCACTCACCTCAGTCTCCCAAAGGCGCAGGATTACAGGCTGAGCCACCGAGTCCGCCTCTTTTTTTTTGAGACAAAGTTTTGCTCTGTTACCCAGGCTAGAGTGCAGTGGTGTGATCATAACTCAATGAAGCCTCAACTTCCTGGACGCAAGTGTCCTCCCACCTTATCCTCCTGATTAACTGAGACTACAGGTGGGTGCCATCACACCCAGGTAATAATTTTATTTTTTATAGAGAAAAATTCTCACTATGTTGCCCAGGTTGGTTTCACACTCCTGGGCTCAAGCAATTCTCCCACCTCTGTAAGTGTTAAGATTACAGAGATGAGTCACCATGCCCAGCTAATTTATCTACTTTTAATTGGACATTTTCCTTCTATTTTTGAAATTTAAGTAACTTTGCTTCTTCTGAACAGTAGGCTCCTCTTAGCTATATAATTTGAAAACATTTCTCCTATTCTTTACATTGTCTTAATGGTGTTCTTTAGCTTACAAAAAGTTTTTAATGGTGACAAGTTTCAATTTACCTTTTTATATTTTCTTCTGTCTCTTGTATTTTGGTGCCATATCTTAAAATCCATTGCTCACCAATGGCCCTGAAGACTTATGCCTATGTTTTCTTCTATGGGATTTGTAGTCACTTGCCCAGTAATATTTGTTTTGAAAATATTTTTCATGTTGAATTGATTTGGCAGTCTTGTAAAATCTGTTGACCATAAATGTAAGAAATAGTTATAGGACAACTGAAGTCCATTCCACTGTATGTGTGATCTATATGTCTACCCTCATACCAATACCATAATGTCTTGATTCCTATCAGTATGTACTAAGTTTTGAAATCAAAAAGTATGAGTTGAGTATTCTAACTTTCTCTCTCTCTCTCTCTCTCTCTCTCTCTCTCTCTTTCTTTCTCTCTCTCTCTCTCTCTCTCTCCGCTCACTTTGGAAGGCCAAGGAAAGACAGTTGCTTGAGTCCAGAAGTTGAGATAAGCCTAGGTAACATAACTTGGTCTCTACAAAAAAAAAAAAAAATTAAAAATTAGCCCAGAAGAGTTGGTATGTGCCTGTAGTTCCAGCTACTCAGGAGGCTGAGATTTCAGGATCGCCTTAGCTTACGAGGTTGAGGCTGCAGTGAGCTGTGATCTTGCTACTACATTCCAGTAAGGGTGATATAGTAAGACTCTGACTCAGAAAAAAAAAAAAATGTTTGGTTGGTTATTCTGGAGAATTTGCATTTTTATATGGATTTTAGAATCAGCAAGCCAATTGCTGCCAAAAATGGGGGAGAAAGTAAGCAAGGAGGACTTTCACAAGGATTGAAATGAATCTGTGTGTCCATTTGCAAAGTATTGGTATCTTGATAATATTAAGCCTTCTAATAAGAAGATCTAATACTTTTCCAGTTCTTTAAGATTTTTAAAATCTATTTCATTGTGTTTTGTACTTTTCAGTGTACATACTTTGCATTTATTTTGTTAAATTTATACCTATGTAAATTTTGATGAATTTTTTCAGAGTTTCATTTCTGAGATTTGTTACTACCTATAGAAGTACAATTTATTCCATTGACTTCATATACTGCAACAGTTCTATACTTTTTCTTTTTTTTTTTTGAGTTGGAGTTTCACTCTGTCGCCCAGACTGGAGTGCAGTGGCTGCTCCCGGCCACCGCAGCCTCGACCTGCTGGGCTCCGGCGATCCTTCTGCCTCAGCCTTCCAAGGAGCCGGAATTACAGGCATGTGCTATCACGCCCGGCTGATTTTTTGATTTATTGTAGAGATGAGGTCTCGCTGCCCAGGCAGGTCTCGAACCCGCAGGCTCAGGCAATCCACTCACGTCAGCCTCCCAAAGGCGCGGGATTACAGGCTGAGCCACCAAGCCCGGCAGTACTATACTTTTGGCGGGAAGGCTCTACTCTTATTTTAGGGGATTCCTTTGGATTTTCTATATATTAGATAAAGTCACAAATAGAAACAGCTTGACCTCTTCTGTTTCAACCTGAACACCTTACGTTTATTTTTCTTGCCAGAATTTCCTGAAAACATACACAAATACATGTGTAATAGAACTTGCAATTGTAGACATCCTTACTGTGTTTCTAATATTTGGGAAATTCCTGAAACTTTCCTTATATATGAATATCTATATATGTTTTGAAAATATTTTTCATGTTGAATTGACATGGGTTCATGTTTGTTACTAAACATTTTAGTTTATTTATTTTACTTTATAATAAAATAAAGTGATTTACAAGCAGGTCAAGTTTGGGCCTCCATCTGGACCTCACTTCACCTGGTTTAGGATCTGGTAGCTCTGGAGAAGTTACGTGTCCTCTCTCTCCATCCCTCCCCTGGCAGTGTCCTGCTACTGCTGATCCCTTTCTTCCAGTATTGTGATAAATGTTCAGGACCCACTTGTGAGTGAGAATATGTGGTATTCAGTTCTTTGTTTCTATGATAGATCACTGAGTATGATGAAGTTCATCCATTTTGTACTTCTTTTATGACTGCATAATACTCCATTGTGTATATGTACCACATTTTCCTTATCCAGTCTACTTTTTTTTTTTTTTGAGTTGGAGTCTCACTCCGTCGCCCAGAATGGAATGCAGTGGCTGTTCATGGCCACCACAGCCTCGATCCGCTGGGCTCCGGCGATCCTTCCACCTCAGCCTTCCAAGTAGCTGGAACTACAGGCGTGCGCTACCATGCCCGGCTAATTTTTTGATTTATTGTAGAGATGAGGTCTGGCCAAGTTGCCCAGGTAGGTCTCAAACCCGCAGACTCAGGCAATCCACTTACCTCGGCCTCCCAAAGCTCGGGATTACAGGCTGAGCCACCGAGCCTGACCTCCAGTCTACTTTTAATGGGCAACAGGGTTGGTTCCATGTTTTTGCTATTGTGAATAGTGAGGCAATAAACGTGTGTGCAGGTGTCTTTATTGAAGAACAATTTGTGCTCCTCCAGGTATATTCCCAGGAGGGAGATTGCTGGCTCATATGGAAGGTCAGTTTTAGCTATTTTATTTATTTATTTGTTAATTACTTAATTTATTTATATTTTTAAAATATATTTTTAAAAATTTATATGTGGGATATTATTCAGGGTTAGGTATACAAATGTTCATTATGCAGGTACCCTTCTTGATGAAGTGTGCCCCTGCTCCCCTGGCAGTTTCCCACTGCAGCCAATCCCACCTCCCACCTCCCTTGGCAGTTTCCCACTACTCTCAATCACTTTCTTATCATATTACCATAGTTGGTCAAGGTTCGCTTATGAATGAGAAAATGTGATACTTGGTTCTTTGTTTCTGTGATAGATTACTCAGTACTCTAGCCTCTACGTTCATCCAAATTGCTGCGAGGTTCATAATTTTGTCCTTCTTTATGACTGTGTAATATTCCATCATGTATATTTACCACTATTTTTTTATTCAGTTTTCTTTTGATGGGCAGCACAGATGGCTCCATGTTTTTGCTATTGTGAATAATGATGCAATAAACATGCACGTGCAGGTGTCTTTTCATAGAATGATTTGAGTTCCTCCAGGTATATTCCAAATAGAAGGATTGCAGAGTCATATGGGAGGTAAATTTTTAGATCTTTTAGGAATTGCTAAACTGTTTTCCACAGAGGCTGTACTAGTGTACACTCCCACCAATAGTGTAAAAGTGTTCTCTTTTACTCGCATCCTCTCCAGCATCTGTTGTTTTTTGAGTTATTGATGATGGTGGTATCTCAATGTGGTTTCAATGTGCATTTCTTTGATAACTAGTGAAGCTGAGCAGTTTTCCATGCATCTGTTGGCTGCTTATATATCTTCTTTTGAGACATGTCTATCATATCTTTTGCCCCTTTGTGATGGGGATGCTTAGATTTTTTTGTTGCTTTTGGTTTTTTTTGGTTTTGTTTTGTTTTTTACGATTGAGTTCCTTGTAGATCCTAGATGTTAGAACTTTGTCAGATATATAGTTGGCAAATATGTTTTCCACTCTGTGGGCTGTCTCCCTGCCCTCTTGATGGTTTCTTTGGCTTTGCTCTCTTGATGGTTTCTTTGGCTTTGTAGAAGCAAGTCAGTCTGATGAAGTCCCACTTGTCTATCTTATCTCTTATGGCATGGGCACTTGGGGTTTTAATCAGAAATTGGTTGCCAGGTACAATTCCATATGGATGTTCCTGTATTTTCTAAGGTTCCTATAGTTTGAGGTTTTACGTTTAGGTCTTTGATCCATTTAGAGTTGATTTTTGTGTCTGGTGATATTATGGGTCTTGTTTTAATATTCTGCATGTGGTCAGCCAGTTTTCTCAGCACCATTTACTGAAGAGGGTTTCCTCTCCTCAGTAATTGGTGGTGGAGGCTTTGCTGAATATGAGTTGGTTGAGAAATTGAGGTATTGCTTCTGAAATCTCTATCCTGTTCCACTAGTCTATATGCCTGTTCTTGTACCAATACCAGGCTGTTTTGATTACTGTAGTTTAAATAATAAAATTTGAAGTCTGGGTGTGTGATACCTCCCACTTTTTCTTTTTCTTTTTGCTTGTTTGTTTGTTTGCTTTTTACGAGGATTGTTTTGGTTATTCATAGTCGTTTATGTTTCCATATGAATTCTTATATTGTTGTTTCCAGGTCTGAGAAGAATGCTGCTGGTAACTTAATGGGTCTTGCCTTAAATCTGTAGATTGCCTTGGGTAGGACAGACATTTGAACAAGGTTGATTCTTCCAGTTCATGAGCATAGAATCTTTTTCCATTTGTTTGTATCTTCTTAATTTCTTTGAGTAGTTTTCATTGTAAACGTCTTTGACTTCTCTGGTTTAGGAAGATGCCAAAGTTTTTCTTTTCTGTGTGTGTGTCTATTGTGAATAGAAATTTGCTTTTATTTAGGTTTCTGTTTGTTCATTGTTGGTGTATAGGAATGTGACTGTCTTTTGCACATTTACTTTTTACTCTGAGACATTGCCAAAGTCCTTTATCAATGCAAGGAGGTTTTTGACCAATTCTCTTGGGTTTGCGAGGTATAGAATCATGTCATCTGCAAAGAAGGATAACTTAACTCCCTCTTTTCCTATTTGGATACCCCTGATCTCCTTCTCTTGTCTGATTGCTCTAGTACTTCCAATACTATGTTGAAGAGGAGAGGTGAGAGTGGGCATCCTTGTCTTGTTACGATTTTCAGGGGAAAGGGTTTCATTTTCTGTCTGTTTGGTAGTATGTTGGCTGTAGGTTTCTTGTAGATGGCTCTGACTATTTTGAGGTATGCCATCTATGTCTAGATGTTCATGGTTTTTTATCAAGAAGGGTGCTGGATTTTATCAAAAGCTTTTTCCCGTCTAATGGTATAATCATGTGGTTTTTGTCTTTACATTTGTTGATGTATTTAATTACATTTATGGTCTTATGGATGTTCAACAAGCCTTGTGTCCTGGGGATGAAGCCTACTTGGTCATGGTGGATGACCTTCGCAATGTGTTGTTAAACCTGGTTTGCTAGAATCTTGCTGAGAATTTTAGCATCTAATGTTCATCAAGGCTATTGGCCTATCATTCTCTTTCTTTGTTGAATCTTTACCCTGTCCCAAACAGTGATGTTATCAATGTGATGTTAGCTTCATAAAATGAATTGGGGTGATTTCCATCTTTCTCGATTGCCTGGAATACATTGAATAGAATTCGTATCAGCTCCTTCTTATATGTTTTGTAGAACTTTCTGGAAAACCATCTGATCCATGGCTTTTTTTGTAGGTAGTTTTCTTATGACATAGTTGATTTCCGGGTTGTTATTGGTCTAGAGTCTCAATTTCTTCTTGCTTCAACCTGGGGAGGTTGTTTGGTGTCAGAAAGTCCTCCATTTCATTTAGGTTTTTGAGTTTGTTTCCAGACAGGTGCACACAGTGATCTCTGACAATCTTTTGTATTACTTCGTGTTCAGTTGTGACTCTTCTTTTGTATTTCTGATTGTGTTTATTTGGACTTTTCTTTCTTTTTCTGGTCAGTCAAGCTAAGGGTCGATCAATCTTGTTTATTCTTTCATAGAACCAGCTTTTGCTTTCAAAAAAGTAGACAAATTCCAGTCTGGGCAACAGAATGAGACTTCAACTCAAAAAAAAAAAAAGTGGGCAAAAGATATGAATAGACACTTCTCAAAAGAAGACATACAAGCAGCCAACAGATACGTGAAAAAATGCTCAGCCTCACTAGTTATCAAAGAAATGCAAATAAAAACCACATTGAGATACCACCTAACTCCAGTTAGGATGGCCATCATCAATAACTCAAAAAACAATAGATACTAGAGAGGATGTGATGAAAAGGCAACAATTCTACACTGTTGGTGGGAATGTAAACTAGTACAACCTCTGTGGAAAACAGTATGGTGATTTCTAAAAGGTATAAAAATCAACTTCCCTTACAACCTTACAATTTCTCTACTGGTAATATACCCAAAGTAACTCAAATCACTCTATGAAAAAGATACCTGCCCATGCATGTTTATTGCAACATTATTCACAATAGCAAAACATGGAACCAACCATGCTGCACATTGAAAGAGGACTTGATTTAAAAATGTGGAACATATACATGATGGAATATTACATAACCATAAAGAAGGGCAAAACTATGAACTTCACAGCAACTTGAATGGACTTAGGGGCTATATTACTGAGTGATCTATCATAGAAACAAAGAGTCGAGTATCACATGTTCTCACTCATCAGTAGACCTTGAACAACTACTGTAGTATGATAAGAAAGGGATTAGCAGTAGTGGGAAACTGCCAGGGGAGAGTGGGGATGGGATTGGCGGTAGTGAGAAACTACTAGGGGTGGTGCATGCTTCATCAAGAGGGGTACTTGCATAATGAACATTTGTATACCTAACCCTGAATTGTGTCCTACATATTTAAAATGAAAAACTTTTTAAAAGCCCAAACTCTAGTTATGTTAAATATAATCACACTGTTTTCCATAGAGGTTGTACTAGTTTGTACTCCCACTAACAGTGTAAAACCATTCCCTTTTCTCTGCATTCGTGCCAGGATCTGTTGTTTTTTGATGTATTGATGATGGCCATCCTTAATGGTATCTCATCCCTCCTGTTCAACACAGTACTGGAAGTCCTAACTATACATAGTTTTACGCAAATTTCATAGATGCCCTTTTTTTTTTTTTTTTTT
>NW_007232972.1:67863-79559 GCF_000164805.1 Carlito syrichta | reverse complement strand
CCTCAGCCTCCCAAAGGCGTGGGATTACAGGCTGAGCCACCAAGCCCGGCCATAGATGCCCTTTTTAGTTGAAGCAAGTTTCCTTCCATGTATGCATTTCTCTTGGAGTTGTCAAATGCATATTTTGCATCTTCAGAAGTGATCATGCTTTTTCTTTATTCCATTAATACAGTGCATTATACTAATTGTTCTGTATGCTTTACCACACGTGTCCTTCTGAGATAAATACACATGGTAATAGTCTACAATTCTGTTTATGTGTTGTTGATTTGCTTTGATATTATTTTCCTGAGGTTTTTTGCATCTGTATTCATAAAACATATTGATCTACAGTTTCCTTTCTTGAAATGCCTCTGTCTAGCTGTGGTGTCAGGGTAAACTGCCTTGTCGAATGCATTGGGAAGTGATCTCTTCTCCTCTGTTGTTTTTATTTTTTTGAAGAAATATTACTGAAAGATTGCTATTAATTTTCTAAAACTTTGGAATAATTTGCCAATAAATCTTCTTGATGTTTACCTCAGTTGACTTCTACTGAAAATCACATGGCATTACAAGGGCATCCTTCTTCAGCTGGGTCTTCAGCCCAGACCTCAGTATTATATATGATCTGCATCTGCATTCCTGACCCAGAGAAACTGAGAAATGTGATATGTGGTTTTGAGTCACTAAGCTATATAATAATTTTTATTCAGTAAAAAGTAAGTAATTTGTCTGACAGAAAATTTAACATGGTATCCTGGATTACATTCCAATATAGACACATGACATTAGTGAAAAACCTGGTTAGATGTAAAAGAAGACTGAAGTTTGGTTTATAGATTTCTGCCATTGTCGATTTATCAAGTTTAATGAGTATTTATGGTTATGTAAGATGTTGATGTTACAGGAAGCTGAAGGGTATATAAAAATCTCTGCAACATTCTGTACATCTGAGATTATTTCAAAATAAAAATGTTTTCCTCTAAACACTGCGTTTCTTGCATATCACACATTTTGATTAGTTGTGTTTTTATTTTTAAAAAGTTTCTGAGATGTTTTCTTTGACCCATATGTCATTTAGAAACATATGTTCAATCTTTATTCATTTGAGGATTTTCTAGCTATCTTTCTCATTATCATTTGGTTTCTAGATTAAATCCATAGTGGTCTGAGAACATACACTATAAGATTTCCATTCTTTTAAATTTGTTATGATATGTTGTATACCCCAGAATGTGGTCTATTTTGTGAATATTTTGTGTAAGCTTAAGAAAAATGTATAATCTACAGGTACTGGGCAAAGTAATCTATAGATGTGAATTATATCCAGTTGATTGATAGTTATGTTCAATTCAATTTTATCATTACTGAAAATCTGACTACTGGGTCTGTCCATTTTCAATCGAGAGTCTTGAAGATTTTTACTATATTATGGATTAATCTTTTTCTCCTTGTACTTCTATCAGTTTTTCCCCCAATGTAGTTTGATGCTCTGTTAAGCATGTGTACTTTAAGAATTATTATATCTTATTGGAAAATTGTCACCTTTACCTTCATGAAATGCTCATTTATTTCTGATAACTTTTACTGCTTTGAATTCTGTTCTGTCCCAAACTAATAGAGCTACTCTTATTTTAGTTGAGAAGTATTAGCATGATGTATTTTGTTCTACCCCCTTACATTTAACTATATGTGTCTTTATACTCAATAAGTTGTTTTTTTTTTTATTTTAAAGTTGTGGGGAACAATTCAAGGTTAGGTATACAAATGGTCATTATGCAGGTACCCTTGTTGATGAGGTGTGTCCTTTCCCTCCCCTGGCAGTTTCCCACTACTGCCAATCCCTTTCTTATAGGATTATGACAATTGTTCAAGGTCTACTTATGAGTGAGAACATGGTAGTCAGTTCTTTGTTTCTGTGATAGATCACTGAGTATTATAGATTCAAAGTCCATCCAAGCTGCTGAGAAGTTCATAATTTTGTCCTTCTTTACAGCTACATAATATTTCATATTTTTTAATCCATTTCTCTTTCAGTGGGCAGAACAGTTGGTTCCATGTTTTTGCTATTGTGAATAATGATGCAATAAACATGCATGTGTAGGTAGCTTTTTTGCAAAGCTATTTGAGTTCTTTCAGATATATTCACAGAAAGGGATTGTGGGGTCATATGGAAGGTCAATTTTTAGATCTTTTAGGAATAATCATACTGTTTTCCACAAAGGCCATACTAGTTTACACTCCCACCAACAGTGTAGAAGTGCTGCTCCCTTTTACCTGCATCCTCTCCAGCATCTGTTGTTTTTTGACTTATTGATAATGGCCATCTTGACTGGAGTTCAATCATATCTCAGTGTGATTTTAATTTGCATTTCTTTGATGATTAGTGAGGCTGAGCATTTTTTTTATGTATCTGTTGACTGTTCATGTGTCTTCTTTTGAGAAGTGTCTATTCATATATTTTGCCCACTTTTTAATAGGACTGTTTGGGTTTTTTTCTTTTTGGCACGTTTGAATTTCTCTTAGATCCTGGATGTTAGGCCTTTCTCAGATATACAAATGGCAAATATTTTTTTCCGATTCTGTGGGATGTCTCCCTCTCTCTTGATGATTTCTTTTGGTTTGCAAAAACTTTTCAGTTTGATAAGATTCCATTAGTCTCTCTTATCTCTTATAGCATGGGCACTTGGGGTTTTGATCAGGAATTGGTTGCTAGTTCCAATTTCCATAATGGTGCCGCCTGCATTTTCTAAGGTTCTTACAGTATGAGGTTTTACATTTAGTTCTTTGATTCATTTAGAGTTGACTTTTGTGAATGGTGATAGGTAGGGATCGTGTTTAGATATAATAGTTGTATATTTTTCATATACCCATTGCACAGTGAGCTAATCTTTTTTTTATCTTATGGAAATAGTCGTTCTTAACTTTTTAAAAAAATATGTAGGGGCCAGGTGCAGTGGCTCAGCCTGTAATTCCAGCCCTTTAGAAAGCTGAGGTGAGAGGATAGCCTGAGTCTGGGGGTTCAAGACCAGCCTGCACAACTTGGTGAGATTTCATCTCTACAATAAATCACAGAAAAAAAAAAAACCCAGCTGGGTGTGGTGGCATGCACCTATAATTTTAGCTACTTGGAAGACTGAGGTGGAAGGATCACCTAAGCCCAGCAAGTAGAAGCTGCAGTGGCCATGAGCTTGCCACTGCACTCCAGCATGGGCAATAAGTGAGACTCCTACTAAAAAAAAAAATGTAGTGTACAATTCAGGCTTAGGTATATAAATGTTCATTATTGGCTCATCTTTATTGATTCATTCTAACATTCTATTTTAATTGATCCTTTAGATCATTGACATTCAAAATGATTATTGGTATAGTTGGATTAATAGTTACCATGTCGGTTACTGTTTTCTATGTGTTGTCCTTATTGTCAAGAGTGAACATCTTACTTTTTTTTCAAATCTTGGGGAAGTTACTGAACTGCTGATGATAACATATGATGTTCTTTGAGTTTTTTTGATGAGTGCTTTAGGGAAAGGAAATTTCCTTCTATGCCTTATTTATTGAATTTTTAAAATCATAAGTGTATTTCAGATTTGTCAAATACTTATTCTATATATTTCAGATAACCATGTTTTTTTTCTGTATTCTATTAATATGACACATTTGATTGATTAATTGTTTTTGTATGTTTAATCAAATTAACATTCCTGGGATAAATACTATTGGTCATGTTGGGTAATCTTTTATATGTTGATTATTTGCTTTAATAGTATTTTTTGAGAATGCTTGCCTCTACATTCATATTGTTCTATAGTTTTTGTCCAGTAATGTATAATTCTGGTTGTTATATCTGTAAATTTTCCACATAAATTTAATTGAAAAGTCCTCTCTTATTCACTGTTGCTATGATAGTTTTAATTGTTGTTGCTTTTGAAGAGTTCATAATAGATTGGCATTATTTCTTTATAAATTTGATATAATTAACCAGTGAAGTCTCTATTTGGACTGGTAATTTTATCCTATCAACAATCAATTAAGTTTGGAAGGACAGCCATTTCCAATTAAGCTTCCAGTTGAGATCTTATCCTTGGCTATCCTCTACATCTGGTTGCCAGCCCAGAGAAACTGTGAGTAAGGAGGTTGTGTTTTTGAATCACTACGTTATGTAGTAACTTATTATGCAGCAATGAATAACTAATATTCATGACAGTAAACATAAAGTGGTAACCTTATATTTTTGACATTGATTATAATGTTGTATCCTAGAAGAGAAGAATGTTATTATTGGAAAACCAAGCAAAATATGAAGAAAATTTATAGTTCAGTTAAGAGTTTTGTACCACAATTAATGTCATGGCTTTAAAAATATACTGCAGTTATGTAAGATATAAATAAAGGAAACAAAAACATATGTTAAAATCTCTGCACCATCTATGCATCTTTGTGTAGATCTAAAGTTATTTCAAAATTAAATTTTGTTTTTAAAAAGTATTCATTTATATTTAAAAATGGACTCAGGATGAATGCACATTATGAGAGAGAACAGCAAATGCACTTTCTTTAAGTTCCAAACTTAAGTGCACCAGCTTTAGAAAAACACCATCAATCTCCAGCTACTCTCTTCCTCTTTCTCCATTCCCATTATACTCCTCATTACTCATTCAACAATTTGAGTGTCAATAACGCTTTTTAAAAAAATAAATACCTTTGTTTCATTTATCACAGAATGCACAATTTTCAGACTTTCTTTGTCAGTGTATTTGCAGGATATTTTTACTTTAAAGATATTTTGAAGACATGAATTCTGTACAGTAAAAACCACGACTGAGAACTGTCAACAACAGGGAACAAAAATCATATAACTGCATTCATGAGAGTGATTTGTCGATGCAGGATTTCCCAGATCTAGAAATGAAACTTCAGGCACAAGATTTTTGTTGTCAGTGATGCATAATGAGTTGTGCACAGGTAAAAAACGCCTGTTAGAAACATAAAATAAAATAAAAGAATGACACCAATAAAACATGTCCCCAGCTCTCCATATGGTGATCTCCGAAGCGGGCACTGTCTGAATGATGACTCTACATATGTGCTGGCTAAACCAAGACTTGCACAGCAGGGAGGACTGTCCACTCATCCCCTATAGTTTCCTGTTCACAGACCACAGCACTCTGCTGGGCAGCACCAGGGTTGATTTGAAGAATCATGTGAACAAACTTACAAAGTCACAGAACTGCACATCCTCAGACACTGTGGTCCATACTCATGAGGCGTGTTGTCCACACCACGCCCATAGCTTCAGTTAGGAAAGGAGCGCCTGCAATCTAGGAACCTGGAATGAGAGACACAGTTGACCTGGATCCCATTTCTCACTTCTGACATCAGGATAGCAGATATTTAGATGCCATTACTTTGGTCACTTGTAATTCAGAAAGAAAAATTCTCATCTCCTCAAGTTTACGCTTTACTCCTTGAGACGGGATGGCCTAATTTAAATGTCACATCTTAACACATGAAGAGTTGCATTCATTTCATTTTATCTGGGGTTCCTATTAAAATTAAATGACTTGTCAACTTACTTTTCCCCTATATAAGGGGTAAGGGGAACTGGTATTTATTACCAAAAAATTGTGTATTTATTCTTACATGTTTCAACTTCAGTCACCTTCAAAGTAATCTCTGTTTGATGCAGTACATCTATTAAGATGCTTTTTCCACTGCTCAAAACAGTTTTTGAACTCATCACTTTTGATGCCTTTTAGTGCTTCTGCCATTTTTTTTCACCTCTTCTACATTGGCAAAGCATTTCTCTTTGAGAACTTTTTTTTCATCCGGGAAAACAAGAAAAAGTCTCTTGAGGTGAGATCAGGTATTCGAATAGGGAGGGTGAGGCATGGAGGGATATGCCATTTTTTTGGTCCAAGACTGCTGAGCACTCGGCACAATATGGGCAGGTGCATTGTCACGGTGGAAGAACCAGTCATTTGTTTGCCACAAAAAAATTTACTGAAGCTGAACGCAGCCTCACAACAATACTAGCTAGTGCACTGATACCAATGGATTCCTAGAACACCTACCTAGTAAGGGGAGTCTATACTACAAGAGGACAGCCCTCAAAAAGATAATTCCAGGTTTTTGGGGTCTCCCCTTGTATAATCTATCATAATGGTTACTGTGAATATCATGTCTCACCCAACTACACTCTCTCTCTCTCTCTCTCTCTCTCTCTGTCAGAGTAATAGAACATGAATGAGATACAAGTAAATATGGACAAGAAATGATCCATCTCAGAGTTTGGTAAATGATGGTCATTGAGCACTGAGTGCTCTGGTTCAGAAAAAAGCAGATGCTAACTATACTAATATAATGCCACAGACACAGAAGACACAGTGCTGAGTCCTGAGTCCACAAGCCTGACATTTTGATAGCACAGAAGATATTATTTTCTATAACTTATGAAACCTCTGGTAACCAGATTTCCAGAGGCGGGTCTGGCCCTCAGAATTTTCCAACAGATGCCTTTGTAAAAGTTGCAGTCTTAGAACACATGGTGAGGCGAGAATTCAACACCTTGTCTCCACACTCTAGCCTGAATAGTGGATAGAGTTCAGCTGAGGCATGCTATTCACTTTTTCAGCCTTTATGGAGTCAATCTCTAGGTGAAATTTCAGTCAGTTTCCTAAATCATGAATTATATGAGTTTCTTCTTCACTTTAAATATTAATAAAGGAATACCAATGCCCATCCCAATAGCCATGTACCCAAAGTAGAGCTGACCAGAGTAGCAAAGGGGTAGAACAAAACATTTTCTGAAAACTGTAATGAAGACTTCAGAGTTACTACTCATAAGGTGATTTGTATGATCATCATAAATTTAATTAGAAAGAAAAATGAAAAAGAAAAGAAGACATAATTGTTACATGCTGAAGAACTGAATTTTGAATGCAGTTTATGTTGCTAGAGTTCAAGATCCTCTCCATCTCCTTTTTGTAACTGTCTTTATGATGTTTCCTTGAAAGGACAGACTAAAATATAAATACATATTTTCCTTATTCTCTGACGAGTGATTACAAAATTTGTTTTCACTTTTTAGTAAAATAAAAGATGCCACTCATAAAATGTGTACATATGTATCTAGGCAGCATATGTTTTTGTAACATTGACTTGTGGAAAATAAATTGCAGTCTTTATTTATCTTCTAATTTCAACTTGCATGGTATTTTTAGGTTTTCATAATTATTAGTTATTTTTAAATTTCATTTTGTTGAATTAGTCAATAACTTATCCACCTAATTATTATTTAGCTGATACATTAGTGCTCACTGTTTTAGGCTATACCTTGTAACACTTCTCTGACACCATTTGTAAGTGAATGGATAGCTGAGTGCCCTGGCTAGTGAAGATGGGATTCCTCGACCTCCACTGAACAGGATTGCCTTACCTGCAACTAGCAATAAGCACAAAGGTAAAAAGAGAACAAAAAAAGATCAGGGCTCCAAAATGCAGACTAGAAATTAATTAGGGCCTGCTATGTGGAAGGGCCTAACACAAGCATGACTGAGTTCAGAGTGGCATATTGCCCTGTGAAGCAAGCATTTCTACAAGTAAGTCTATAAAAGTCAGTGTAAGTTTGATATGCAAGAAAGGAAATCCTCAATCTAATCATTTAAAAATTCTTGTATCTGGGGTAGATGGTGTGATATTTGTTCAAGATATATGAGCTGTGAACAACCAACAGACCAAGATCGTTTATCTCCATGGATACTTTTACTCCAAATTAATGCATGACCATTTGTTTTGCCAGTTAATGCTATAGTCAGGGTCACGAGGATTCTGTAATATATGCAAAAAATGTTAAGGACAAATCTTGGTTAAGTTTTTTTGTTTGTTTTGTTTTATGAACCTCTTATCTTCATTCTATTATTTTATTAGAGACTGGTGTCCTTCACCATAAGTTCACTCTATATGATGAGTGTTTTAATACTCCATGCAAACTACATAGACTGTAGCTTTTATATAGTGAAGGGCAGAGGCAAAATTGATCCTCAAATTAGAAGAAACTGGAGGAAATATGGGGAAAAATACAAGACAAGTTTTACTTGTTTCTCCTTTGTATGACAGCTGTATTTTAGAATAAAAAGGAAGTTTTATTTATATTATTTCATAATGTAGTATTTAGCCACATATAATAAGAAACTATAGAAAATGAAGGTTTGCATGGGTCCAGGAGCAGTGGTACAACATACTTACATATTTCATTTATATCAGCTCTAAAAGTTTCCCATTCATCTTTGGGTTTGTTGTAAGATAGCTAGGTTAGGCAAAAACTTCTGTCTTTTTTAAAGCCAGGAACAAGATGAAAGTGATGAAGGCCAAGATCTGTGACCCAGGACTTAGACTAATTATGACATATGGCGACCCATGGAAGCTGGTGTGATTACTGTATACCCTTCTCACCATTGGATATGAAATTGGACCACCTTGTTCTCCAGGTTCTCAGTTCAGCCTTCTCAATTCACACTGTCTTCCAAGGCACTTACTAAACCACAGCTGGAAAACTTTCAAAGCAGTAACCTGAGGCTACAGTAGGACTCATGTCATTGTTTCTCATCTCTCATGTATCACTGTCCTTCCTTGTTTGATGTACAGTGTCTTGCAAAATTCATTATTTTATTTATTTTGGTCAGTTGTTGTTGCACATGTAGTTAGGTAACTCTGGCTATATGCTTCAAGTTGGCAATATTAAAGTTAATTTAAAAACAATGTGGGT
This sequence comes from Carlito syrichta, assembly GCF_000164805.1. Lineage (NCBI taxonomy): Eukaryota > Metazoa > Chordata > Mammalia > Primates > Tarsiidae > Carlito > Carlito syrichta. The sequence continues at coordinate 70,813 of NW_007232972.1, read as the reverse complement.
AAAACTCACGGAGAAAGACAAATAATTGAACAAACATTGTATCACTAAAGGAAAGATGGCAATTGGTCAATACACTGAGTCTGTAGCAGTCTCTGTTGGGTTAACCACCGTAGTAACTACAATAAATCAAAAAATCAGCCAGGCGTGGTAGCACATACCTTAATTCCAGCTACTTGGAAGGCTGAGGCGGAAGGGTCGCCGGAGCCCAGCAGGTCGAGGCTGTGGTGGCCGGGAGCGGCCACTGCCCTCCAGTCTGGGCGACAGAGTGAGACTCCAACTCAAAAAAAAAAAAGAATAAAAAAGAAATGATAACATCACTGTCAATTTAACAAATGTTTACAAAATAGCCTTATTTTCTAGGTAACAATAAAGGCCTTTATAAAAGAACAATTATAAAAGAACAATTATATTCACATATCATGAAATAAAGTACAATTAATTATACAGGACTTCATAAATATCTTGATCAATTCTTATGTTTCGATTAGAGTTTGAGATATAGTCATGGATATCTTCAAATCACCTTTGTTCCATGAAGGGTAGTGGCATTAAAATATTTCTTAATAAAAGAGGCTGCACCATTTTCTGCAATTTGCACCTTTCCTGTTAACACTTATTCTGCAATTTTGATGGTGATAATCTAACCAGAAAATGACAGTTCATGATTCTGGGACAAGTTCATCTATATACAGACAATAAGCACCATGTCATGGCTACTGCGGGCTAACAGAAATTGTGATAAAATATGAAAAACATACATTCTAAAAGAGATACAATATGGTAACGGTAAGCATTTGAAAATATGTATCAAGAGAGACGTATTAGAATACAAGAATCTTAAAGAATAAAGCTTCCCTTGGTAATAAGACAACATTTTCCAGAAAGACAGAAGAGAAGCAGATGAGGTAGAAGTGGAACGGTCCATAAGAAGGTCTTTATAGTGGATTGAGAATGGGCAGGCTGGGGAAGAGGCTGAGGAGAAGTCAGGGTTTGCATCCTGAGAATGCAGGGAGCCAATAGAAACGTGTTTATCTTTATGTTCAGTATATCTTAAGATTCCAGAAAAGTCAGACGATACTGAGAGTAGACAAGAACGTAGGTAAGGAGATTGATTAGTTAATTCGCAAAAACCAATATAAAGGAGAATCTTGTGTGTTGCTCTTTGCCCACTACACATGTGGGGCTCACAGGGGAATAGCACAGATGAAGTTTGCATATTTTCTGAGATTTGAGACCAGAGGGAATTCAAAAAATATGACAAAATCTAAACTGTAGGTGGAAGAGCTGTCCTGAGGAACTCAGAAAAGAGGCTTAAGACCTGGGATGGGTTGGACAGAGAAGGCCTCCTGGGGGAGCAACATTGGAGGAGATTCCGGAGAATGAGGAGCACTGAGTCAAGCAAACAGGAGAGGGAAAGGGAAGAAGAAAAAGTATGTTCATGGCACAGGCCAGGGCAGGAGAAGAGGGCAGTAGATCTGAAGGACCACTGGGGTCAGTGATATGAGAGGAGGCAGGAGCAGTGCCTACAGTGGGACTAGGCATTGATCCAGTGGAGACATTCCATGAATATGTTCACACTTCTGTGTCTGCATGTCCACTTAGATATTCTTTGACACTGTCATACAAGCCTCATAATTTTCCACGCACCTTAGAACATTACACATATTACATGCACCTTACTATTTCTGTCACATGTCCACTTTTACATGATGTGTAAAGTGACACTTAGTTACCTATTGTTCTGTTGGTGGAGTCCTTATATTTAAAGAATTTGCTGCCAGGTACAATAGTTCATGCTTGTAATCCAAGTGTTTTGAGAGGCCGAAGAGGGAGGACTTCTTAAGCCTGGGAGTTTGAGACCAGTCTAGACAACATAGCAAAATTTTATCCCCCAAAAAATGTTGAAAAATTATCCATAGTGTCCCGGAGTCCTACTTAATTGGGAGACTGAGGTGGAAGGATTGCTTGAGCTTGAGGCTGCAGGAAGCTATGATGACACCACTGCACTCCAGCCTGGGTGACAGAGCAATAACTCTCGCTATTATAAACACATACATACAAACATACATACATATATAGTACTTGCCAACTTATTAAACGCACATTATTCTGCATTAGTTTGCCTTTGGTTTATTGTTTCTGATGGTTACTATCTCCTCATTTTAGAGTGGAGTCACTTCACCATGCTCTTAAGCAAAGGTTCTTTGTTGTTGTGCTTACCTTGTTAATTTTGGATATACCTATGTTGTGGGAACTTTTATGCTGCAAATATTTATTTGAAAAATCCAGATGCTTTAACTTTTGTTTGATTTTACTGTTTATAATATAACTTTTCTTCTACTTAGTTTGGATTTAACTTTTTCTTAGTCTAGAAATGAGAGGCCTAAGGAGAATAGATAGATGCTTGATTTTAGACCTTTCTTTTCTCATATGAGGGCGTACCCGTAAAACACTGGGATAAGTTTTTGGAGGGCAAGTCCCTTGTAGTACAGGTTTCCCTCACTAAGTAAGTGTGAGGGAAACTCAAGGGCATTAGTGTACCAGCTCTTGTTGTTGTGAGAGACTGTGTTTGGCTTCAGATATTTTGTTTTTCAAGATTTTTTCAGTGTGTTTGCCCATTTTATGATGGATGATTTAGGAGTGCACCTGCCTACACCGTGCTGAGGGTTCAGCTGTTTTTGGCCCCAAACAGCATGACCCTCATTTCCAACTCTCCCTATTCCCCTGATTTTGCTTCAAGTGCCTTTTGTTTTCTCAGATGACAAAACTCCTCAAAGAGAAACATTTTGCTGATTTGAATGAGGTGAAACAAAAAAATGACGGAAGCACTAAAAGGCATCAAAAGTGATGTGTTCAAGGTGACTGAAACTGAATCACGTAAGAATAAATCCACTCTTCTGCATGTGGTCAGCCAGTTTTCCCAGCACTATTTACTGAATAGGTTCTCCTC
>NW_007232972.1:66595-67693 GCF_000164805.1 Carlito syrichta | reverse complement strand
ACCTGCTTTGTTTTTTTTTTTTTTTGCTGAGGATCATTCTGGCTATTCTTGGACATTTGTGTTTCCATATGAATTCCTGTGTTCTCTTTTCTAGGTCTGAGAAGAATGTTGCTGGTAGTTTGATGGGTATTGCATTGAATTTGTAGATTGCCTTAGGTAAGATGGTCATCTTCACAATCCTGATTCTTCCTATCCATGAGCATGAGATTTTTTCCCACTTGTTTGTGCCATCTTTGATTTCTTTGAGCAGTGTTTTGTAATTTTCATTGTAAAGGTCTTTCACATTTCTGGTTAGGAAAATGCCAAGATATTTCATTTTTTTTGTGGCTATTGTGAATGGAATTGTGTTTTTTATTTGGGTTTCTGTTTGTTTATTATTGGTGTAGAGAAATGTAATTGTCTTTTGTACATTTATTTTGTATCCTGAGACTTTGCCAAAGGCCTTTATCAGTGTAAGGAGGTTTTTGACAGATTCTCTTGGGTTTTCAAGGTACACAATCATATCATCTGCAAAGAGAGATAACTTGACTTCCTCTTTTCCTATTTGGATCCCCCTGATTGCCTCCTCTTCTCTGATTGCTCAAGCCAGGACTTCCAATACTATGTTGAACAGGAGGGGTGAGAGTGGGCATCCTTGTCTTGTTCCAGTTTTCAGCGGAAATGGTTCCAATTTTTGTCCATTTAGGAGTATGCTGGCTGTGGGTTTCTCGTAGATGGCTTTTACTATTTTGAGGCATGTTCCCCGTATGCCTAGATGTTCAAGGGTTTTTTATCAAGAAGGGGTGCTGGATCTATTCCCATGCACAAAGGTTAACTCCAAATGGATCAGAGACCTAAATGTAAAACCTCAAACCATAAGAACCTTAGAAAATGAAGGAAATACCCTCATGGAAATCGGAACTGGCATCCAATTCCTGAACAAAACTTGAAACCCACAGGTCATAAGAGAGAAGATAGACCAATGGGACCTTATTAAACTGATAAGCTTCTGCAAAGCCAAAGAAACCATCAAGAGAGCAGGGAGACAGCCTACAGACTGGGAAAAAATATTTGCCAACACCAGTTCTGACAAAGGCTTCACATCCTGGATCTACAAGG
>NW_007232972.1:53970-66467 GCF_000164805.1 Carlito syrichta | reverse complement strand
TGTTGGTGGGAGTGTAAACTATTGCAACCTCTGTGGAAAGCAGTGTGGCAATTCCTAAAAACTCTAAATACCAACCTCCCATATGACCCGGCAATCCCCCTACTTGGAATATATCCTGAAAAACACAAATCACTCTATAAAAAAGATACCTGCACACGCATTTTTATCTCAGCATTGTTCACAATAGCAAGAACCTGGAAACAACCATGCTGCCCATCAAAAGAGGACTGTATTGAAAAATGTGGTACATATACACTATGGAATACTACGCAGCCATAAAAAAGAACAAAATCATGAATTTTGCAGCAACCTGGATGGAACTAGAGTCTATAATACTGAGTGTCCTCTCACAGAAACAAAGATCCGAGTACCACATGTTCTCACTCATATAATGGAGCTTGAACATCCAATGTAATACTATAAGAAAATGACTGACAGTACTGGGAAACTATGGGGGGGATGGGATTAACAGTAGCAAATATCTGTCTGGGGATGGGGAAACACCACTTTATCAACAGGGTGCCTGAATGAAACATAATTGTACACCTAACCCTTAACTGTACCCCACAAAACCATAATAAAAAAATATTGATAAAAAAAGAATAAATCCACAAATTCGCATATATAGATCCTGGGTTTTGGGGGGTTCCCTCCTTATATATGCATTTGGTATATTTTCCTCCATAGCCCACTTTGCACAACACATTTTTAGTTGTGATTTCATTTTCATTCAATTCACAATATGTTTACATTTTTTCTGGGATTTCTTTTTTAGTTGATGTGATATTTAGCTGTATGTTGTTTGCTCTTAATGTAATTTGGGATTTTACAATTGGCTTTATAATGCTCATTTCTAACTTAATTCAATTGTGGTCTGAAAGCATGCATGGAATAATTTCTATTCTTTTAAATGTTTGAAGGTATGTTATGGTTTAGAATATGGTTTATTTTGGGGAGAAGTCCATGTGGGCTATGGAAAAATGTTTACTCTGTTCAGTATTGGACTATGCTGAGTTCAACTATATCTTTAATAATTTTCTGCCTGCTATATTTATACCTTTGGGATAGAGGTTGCTGATGTCTCTAATTCTTCTACTTTTCCTTACAGTTCTGTCAGTTTCTACTTCACCTTGTTTGACACTCAATTTTCAGGCACTTACATGACAAGGATTGTTGTATCTTCTTGGAGAATTTTCCTTGTTTTCTTCCATAATGTCCTGCTTTATTCCTAATAATTTTACCTGCTTCAACATCTGCTCTGTCTGAAATTAGCATAAGTATGCCTGGTTTCATTTAATCCATATTAGCATGGTTTGTTTGTGTCATTTGTTTTTTCATTAATATGTACCTTTATATGTAAAGTAGGTTTCTTGTAAACAACATATAGTTGGGTCCTGTTTTATTTGTTTATTTGTCTGTTTGTTTGAGATTGCTGTTGTTATTGTTTTGAGTCAGGGTCACTCTGTTGCCCAGGCTGGAGCGGAGTGGCACAATCACAGTCACCACAGCCTTGACCTCCTGGACTCAAGCAATCCTTCCACCTCAGCCTCCCGTGTAGCTGGATCTACACACACACACCACCACACATGGCTAATTTTTAAAAAAAATTTATGTAGATACAAGGTATCACTATGTTGCCTGGGCTACCCTCGAATTCCTGGACTCAAGAAATCCTCCTGCCTCAGTCACCCAAAGTACTAGGATTACAGGTGTGAGGTACTGCGCCCAGCTAGGTCCTCTTTTTTGATGCAGTCTGATAATCTGTGTCTTTTCATTAGTGCATTTAGACTATTGACATTCAGAGAGATCACTGTTATAATTGGATTAATATCTCTCACATTTGTTACTATCTTTGAATTGTTGTCCTGTGTTTCTATTTTTATCTTCCATTCACTTTCTGACTTTTGTGGTTTTGACTGATTATTTTGTATGATTCAATTTTCTCACATTTCTTAGCACATAAATCATACTTCTTTTTATTACTTTTTAAAGTTGGAATCCTAAAAAAGAAAGTGTTTTGTTTTCCTATCCTTAATTGAACTAACAAGTAACAACTTTTAGAACTTCTGTCAAGATGACGACAGGGCAGTTTGGTTCATGAGACCCTCTGTGAAAGAGAACACCCATAAAAGACTCTCGCTCTCCACCGGGGGCTGTGATGCTCACCCTTGCCAGCTTGATCTCCACATGCTGCTTGGCTGCCACTGCCTCAATCGCAGTCGCTGCCACCACTGCTGCTGCAGCTGCCATCACTGCCGCTCCCACCTGAGACGACCCATGGCTCCCAGACCCATGAAGCCCCCCTACCCAAAGCACCACACTAATGAAGCTGCTGCCATGGCTGCCACTGCTGCGCTCCACCCCTTGCCCAGAGCTCAAGTTGTGGAGCTCCTCCTGCGTGCTGCTGAAGCAGTGGCTACCACTGCTGCTATCGTTGCCTGCTCCCTCCCACCCTGGGTGGTCCCCCACTCCCGCCCAGCCCAGCCTGAGTAGCCCAGTGCTACACTGGCCTGCATTGCCCAGTGGTCTTGGGCTGCAGCAAAGAGAGAGATCAGCTGGAGCCCATGGGACCAGCTTCACCCAGCTCAACCCATCTCCCAGCTTGGGATCCAAGGTAACAATATAAAAATGGGAAGGACAGAATCCCCTCCCCCATGCTAGATAGACACAGGTCAGATCTGAGTGACAGATTTGGCCGGCAGCCCTAATCTGAACCACTCTCCACATCAGGCCAGGGGTAACTGATACTAACTCTGAGCAACTCCACCAGCCTGCAATGAGAACTAGAAGAACTGAAAGTACATTGGATTTAAAGGAAAAGGCTCAGAGTGTGCTTGGTCCTCCTGTTTTAATTTTGTATTAATTCTTTGTCTGTTTGTCTTATAGATCTTTTTCCCCCTTGTCACTCTCTTCTTACTGATATCAGTAACATTTTCGTACTTGCTTTGGTTCTATTACTTTATTCTATTCTATTTTATTTTTTTCTCTTTAGACCTCATGTTTGTATAGGGGTATAGTACACCAATAAGGAGGATGGTTAGCTTGTATGTCTGTATGATTGTATGGTTTAGCTTTTTTGTATGTTTGTTGGTTTTTTTTAACTTGTATCTGTCTCTGTGTCTCTTTCCATTTGTTAGTTGGTACATTTGTCTGTTTTCCCTCTTACTCATTTTTCTCTCCACCTTCCTCTTCCTCCCACACCCTGTTCCATTCTTTTCCCTCTTCTTACCTCATTTTGCTTTCATGGAGTAAATCTATAACCTTACTGCATGGACAGATTGCAAGGTAGTGGGATGTGGGTTCCAGATTATCCATACACCTGTCGGTGGATACTGGGATCTGCAGGTAGATTTTGAATCACAGCTACCCCCTCAATTAAATCTCAAAACTGCAAAAAGGATTGCTCCCAACCTACAGTCTAGTTCCAGAATTGAACAAAGCCAGATGATATACATAAGGAATAATAGGAGATTGAACAAACAGAAGTAAAAGCAACCCCCCCCGAACAACAAAATTAAAGAAGATGGGGTGGGGGTGGGGAGGAAAATCTACACAAATGGAGAAAAACCAAAAGAAGAATATAGGTCTCACACAGACCACTGAGAGGTCGGATACCAAGAAAAAAGACTTTGGACTGCAAACAATGAAGAGCCCCCAGAATGACAGGTCACATATGACAAACACAGACATCAAGACATTAATAAAGTAAATAAAAAGAATTGAGAGAGACAAGAAGAAAATAGGAAGGAGCTGATAACTAAAATAACAGCAGTAAAGAATACTGTGATTGAAATAAATAACAAACTAATAAGCATGGAAAGCAGAATTAGCCAAGCAGAAGAAAGAATCTCAGAGCTTGAAGATCAAAATGCAGAACTAACTCAAACTGTCAAAAGCATACAAAAGAAGCTTAAAAAGACAGAACAAAGCCTTCAAGAGATGAACGATTACTTCAAGAGACCAAACCGAAGAGTAATCGGACTTCCTGAGGCAGAAAGAGAGAGTGAGACCACCATGGAACAAACATTCCATGAAATTATTCAAGAAAACTTCCTTCATTTCATCAGTGATGCAAAAATTCAAACACAAGAGAGTAAGAGAGCCCCAGCAAGCAGCAAATGAGAAGACCAGCTCCCAGACACATAATAATTCACCTAAACAAAGTAGGTAAAAAGAAAAAATCCTAAAGGCAGCAAGAGAAAAAGGTCAGACTACCTACCAGGGAAGACCAATTAGAATAGCAACAGATTTATCTACAGAAACACTTCAGGCTAGGAGAGCTTAGAACCCAATCTTCAAAGTTCTCAAAGATAAACATTTTCAACCAAGAATAACCTACCCAGCCAAGCTAAGCTTCATAAGTGAAGGAGAATTAAAACCTTTCCCAGACATCCAATCCCTAAGAACTTATGCTGCCTCCAAATCACCTCTATAAGAAACACTTAAGAAAGTATTAAATACAGAAGAAAAGGAGAAAAGAATGACAATATTCTTCACAAGAGTACAGGAAAAAGATGGAAAACACATGAATCAACCCTCAAACCAAAGGAAAGACAACACATAAACAGGAACAACAGTAACACTACAAGAACCTCATGACAGGGATAAACCCCCACATTTCAATAATTAGCCTTAATGTGAATGGACTAAATGCACCATTGAAAAGACACAGAATGGGGGACTGGATAAGAAACCATGACCCCATTATTTGCTGCCTCCAGGAGACTCATCTCACTACAAGGGATGCATACAGACTCAAAGTTAAAGGATGGAAAACAAGTTTCCTGGCAAATGGTTCTCAAAAGAAGGCAGGAGCTGCAATCTTAATATCAGAAAAACAACCTTTAAGCTAACAAAAATTTTAAAAGATGCAAACAGACACTGCATAATGATAAAAGGTTCAATCCATCAACAAGAAATATCCATCCTAAACATATATGTACCCAACACAGGAGCACCAGCATTTATAAAACAACTACTAAATAAATGAAAAAAAAAGATATTGACTCTAACACTATTATAGCAGGGAACTTGAATGCTCCACTGGCAGCCCTAGATAGATCATCGAGGCAAAAAATCAACAAGGAGATCCAGAACCTAAACTTGACACCTGAAAAAATAGACTTAATAGATACCTACAGATTATACCATCCAACAACCACAGAATATACATTCTATTCATCACCACCACATGGAACATAGTCCAAGATCGACCACATCCTTGGCCATAAGTCAAGCATAAACAAATTCCATAAGGTTGAAATCTTGCCATGCACATTCTCAGACCACAATGGAATAAAAATAAATATCAAAACCAACAACATTTCCCCAAAGCCCATAAAGACATGTACACTAAACAGCATAATGCTGAACAATGATGGGTCAACACTGAAATAAAAAAAAAAAAATTGAAAGATTCCTGGAAACAAATGAAAATGAAGAAACATCTTACCAAAACCTCTGGGATGCCATGAAATCAGTTCTAAGAGGGGAATTTATATCTCTATGAACACACATCAAGAAAATGGAAAGATCACAAATGGAGAGCCAAACAAATCATCTTAGGGAGATAGAAAGAAAAGACTACAAAAACCCCAACTTTAGCAGAAGAATTCAAATCACAAAAATAAGAGTGCAAATATGGGACATAGAAGACAAAAAATATCATAGGAAACATCAACAAAACAAAGAGATGGTTCTTTGAAAGAATTAACAAGATTGATGGGCCCCTAGCCAGAATGACCAAGAAAAAGAGTGAAAAAGCACAAATAAGCACAATCAGAAATACAAAAGATCAAATCACAACTGACCCCAACGAAAACAAAAGATTATCAGAGATTACTATGTACTCTTATATGGAAACAAATCTGATAACCTAGATGAAATGGAGGACTTTCTGACATCACACAACCTCCCCAGGTTAAAATGAGAAGATATTTAAACACTAAATAGACCAATAACAACCCAGGAAATTGACTCTGTCATACAGAAACTACCTACAAAAAAAAGCCCTGGACCGAATGACTTTCCAGCAGAATTCTACAAAACATACAAGGAAGAGTTGATACCAATCCTATTGAAAGTATTCCAGGCAATTGAGAAAGATGGAATTCTCCCCAAATCACTTTACAAAGCTAACATTACACTGATACCCAAACCAGGTAAAGATTCACCAAAGAGAGAGAACTACAGGCCAATATCCCTTATGAACATAGATGTAAAAATCCTCAACAAGATTCTAGCAAATTGGATTGAAAAACACATCACAAAAATCATCCACCATGACCAAGTAGGCTTCATCCCCAGGATGCAGGGCTGATTCAAAATCACAAGACCACAAATGTCATTAAATACATCAGCAGATGTGAAAATAAGAACCACATGATTATATCATTAGATGTAGAAAAAGCTTTTGATTATATCCAGCATTGCTTCTTGATAAAGACCCTCAAACACCTAGGTATAGAAGGAACATACCTCAAAGTAGTAAGTGCCATCTATGACAAACCCACAACTAACATATTGTTAAATGGACAGAAACTAGAATCATTTCCTCTGAAAATTGGAATAAGACAAGGCTGCTCACTCTCACCCCTCTTGCTCAATACTGTGCTGGAAGTCTTAGCCCAGGCAATTAGACATAGAAGGAAATCAGGGGTAACCACATAGGAAAAGAGGAAGTCAAGTCATCCCTCTTTGCTGATGATGTGATCTTATACCTTGAAAAATCCAAGAGAATCTGTCAAAAATCTGCTTGCACTGATAAAGGACTTTGGCAAATCTCAAGGTACAAAATAAATGTGCAAAAGACAGTTGCATTCCTTTACACCAACAGTAAGCAGGCAGACATCCAAATAAAAAGCACAATCCCATTCACAATAGCCACAGAAAAATGAAATACCTTGGTATCTTCCTAATCAGAGAAGTAAAAGACCTTTACAATTAAAATTACAAAACACTGCTTAAAGAAATCCAAGAAGACACAAACAAATGGAAAAAATATTCCATGCTCATGGATAGGAAGAATCAACATTGTTAAGATGTCCATCCTACCAAAGTCAATCTACAGATTCAACGCAATACCCATTAAGCTACCAACATCATTCTTCTCAGACCTGGAAATGGCAATACAGAAATTCATATGGAGACACAAACAACCACAAATAGCCAAAACAATCCTCAGCAAAAGAAACAAAGCAGGAGATATCATACTTACAGACTTCAAACTTTACTATAAGGCTACAGTAATCAAAACATCCTGGTATTGGTACAAGAACAGGCATATAGACCAATGGAACAGGATAGAGATTCTGGAAGCAAAGCTTCAATTCCTCAACCAACTCATCTTTGACAAAGTCTCCAACAACAACCACTGGGAAGGGGAGAACCTATTCAGTAAATGGTGCTGGGAAAACGGATCACCTGCAGAAGATTGAAACAGGACCCCTACCTACATACATACAGCAAAATTAATTATAAATGGATCAAAGACCTAAATGTAAAACCTTAAACTATAAGAATCTTAGAAAACGCAGGAGATACCCTTATGGAAATTGAAACTGAGAACCAAATCCTATTCAGAACCCTAAAGCCCAATACCTTAAGAAATAAAATAGACAAGTGTGACCTCATCAAATTAACGAGTTTCTGCAATGCAAAAGAAACCATCACGAGAGCAGGGAGACAGCCCACAGAATGGGAAAAAAGTATTTGCCAAATCTTTATCCAACAAAGACCTAACATCTAGAATCTACAGGGAACTCATACGTGCCAAAAGGAAAAAAAACAAACAGCCCCTTTAAAAAGTGGGCAAAAGACATGAATAGACACTTTTCAAAAGAAGATATACGGGCAGCCAACAAACATGTGATAAAGTACTCAGCCTTACTCATCATCAGAGAAATGCAAATCAAAAATACATTGAGATACCACGTAACCCCTATAAGAATGGCCATGATTAATAAAAACAAACAACAACAGATGCTGGTGAGGATGCGGAGAAAAAGGAACGCCTCTACTCTGCTGGTGGGAATGCAAACTAATACAACCTCTTTGGAAGACAATGTGGCAATTTCTAAAAGAACTAGAAATTGACCTTCCATATGACCCAGCAATTCCCCTATTTAAGAATATACCTGGAGGAACTCAAATCATTCTACAAAAAAGATACCTGCACATGTATGTTTGTTGCAGTTCTATTCACAATAGCAAAAACATGGAACCAACCGTGTTGCCCATTGAAGCTGGACTGGATAAAAAAAATGTGGTACATATGCACAATAGAATATTATGCAGCCATAAAGAAGGACAAATATATGGACTTTGCAGCAACTTGGATGGATTTGGAGTCTATCATGCTCAGTGATTTATCACAGACACAAGGAACAGAGTTCCATATGTTCTCACACATAAATGGACTTTGAACAATTATAATGCTATAAGAAAGTGATTGCCAGTAGTGGGAAACTGTCAGGGTGGGGGTGAGATTAGCAGTTGAGGGAAATTGCTAGGGGAGGGAGGGGCATACCTCATCAACAAGCACACCTGCATGATCAATGTTTATATACTTAGCCCTGAAATATACCCCACATCTTTATAATAAACATTTTTTTAAAAAAACTTTAAAAATAAAAGCCACAGTGTCTTTGATTAGGTATGCTTATGTCTTTATTATATACATACATATATGTGCAAATATATTGTTATACAATTTAAATGAATGACAGCTACTGTACATGGGAAGGGAGGAAAGAATTAGGATTATTCTGTTATTATGTGGTATTCTAACTACCTCTGAGGTAATTTACTCCTATTTGAAAAAGAAATTGAATTAATTGTAAATATATTATTGCAAACTGTAGAGCAGGCTATTGGGCCAAGGATCTCGGTGTTTGCTATTGACTAGAGGTTGCACTGAGGTCCTTCCTGTATTGGCTTCTCCCACCTGGCAAAGTGCTTCATCAAAGACATCAAAGGAGAAAGTCTGCTAGCAAAAACAATAAATCATAATTATGTAGCACAATTAGATAAATGGCATCCTCTCACTTTTGTAGTATTGTGTTGTTTACAGGCAACTCAAGGTGTCTGCCTATACTAGGGAGAGAGGATTGGAATACAACTTGTATACACCAATAAGTGGGGGTCACTGGACACCATCTTGGGGTCTACCTGCCACTTCAGGTCCTGCACATTCTGCAGCATTTTTTCAGACTTCATTTATTTTTAATGACTTTGCCTCTGTGAACAGAACTCATGAGAGATTTTGTAGGATGCCCCACACTATAGATTGATTAGACTGTGATTAGATTGAGGTTATGGATTAATTTAGACAGCTGCATTTATCTAAGTGAGAAAACAAAAAACTGAACAACATATTGTTTATAAATAAAATGTTTGGGAGATAATAATGAAAATTGAAGTAATGCCAAATAGACAATTCCAAATGATAATAACTTTTACTGGGTAAGGAAGAGAATGAAATTGGGGAATGCACACATGGGATATCAAGAATATTAATGATGTTTTGTTCATTAAATTTAGTAGTGACTTACCAAAAAAGATAAACTTTCCTATTTTATAATAGTTTTAGATTTACAGAGCAATTTGGAACATAGTACAGAGAGTTTGTATATAACCAACAGAGTTTCTTTTATGAACTCCCCCTCATTAATGTGGCACATTTGTCACAATTAATGAACCAATGTTGTACATTGTCTTTCACTAACATTAATCCACACTTCATTCATATTTCTTTAGTTTTCATTTAATGTGCATTTTTTATTCTAGGATTCCACATTACATGTAGATATCATGTCTCCTTAGGCTCTCTTGATTCTTTCTCCCATACTTCCTGTTTTTCATGATATTAATATATCTAATTTAGGAATACTCTAAAGTTTTTTCTCATGATTATATTACTGGTTTATGTATTTCATTGTACAAATTGCTTCAGTGTTGGCCACTGGACTGTCTTTCAGCTGGCTCCTGTACCATTTTGAAATACCCATCACTGTGATTTGACTTTGGTTGGTTAATTTCATTATATTTAGAATTTCTTAGTTTCTTGAGCTGCAGTGTGTTCCAGGTTAAATTTTTATTCTCTAATTCTAGCAATCACAAATCTTAATGAAGTTCTAGTTCTTTTTGTTGATGAATAGTGTTAGAAACAAATATTTGGTAACAGGTGTGGTCCAAACATCACTACTAATGAGTCTAGCAGAGAAAAGGATTTTATGTGTGTATACTAACTCATACACATCCTAATATATATAAATATTTATAAATTTGTCCATATATATCTACCTAAATGTAAACACAAATACCTACTAATGTTCCTAAACCACATGAATCTAACTTAGTATCACACGAATCAATCTACCCATTTTGTTACTTGTACATAATATCCCTCTTAAGCAGTGAGAAAGTTAGTTTCACCTGAACATTCAATCCAAAAAAAAAATAAAGCAGTGTTTTCAGAACTGATAGTCCATAACTTATGGGAAACAATGTTACAAACTTAATTGCAGTGTTTATATTAAAATTTTTTGCCTTTACACTTAGAATATCCTTTTATTTCCTAAGTTACATAGATTAGTCCCCTCTTTCCTCACTTCCATCAGTGAGGTTATTTCATATATTTTTAATACAGTTATATTGTTTGTATAGCTCTCTGGCATCCCCCAACTTACTAAATAATGTTTTAAATTTGCATTCATTTAGGCCCACTCTTATTAATGTAAGGTTCTTCCAGGTTTGAAAATTAGTGTCTATAATGCCTCATGTAAAAATTATGGAGAATAATTCCACTACACAAAATGATATTCTGTATTTCACCTTTCTGTATAACTTTTGCAGAGTGTCAAACAAATGGTTTTATATAGTATGTACTCTTGTCAAACTGGCTTTGAGCACTTAAAAATATGTCTTTAAGATTTCACTACTGCATTCCATCTTGGATAACAGAGTAATATTCTATCTCTAACAAACAAACAAACTAAAAAAATACATATTTATTTCATATTTTATGATCAACATATTTCTATCAGCTTTATAATTTTAATCCCATTTACAATACCCATAAAAAAATGAAATAACTTAGAATCTTCCTCACCAGAAAAGTGCAAGACCTTTACAATGAGAACTGCAAAACACTGCTTAAAGAAATAAAAAAACACCCACACAAACAAATGGAGAAAGATTCCATCCTCATAGATTGGAAGAATCAATATTGCCAAGACGTCCATCCTATCCAAGGCAATCTACAGATTCAATGCAATACCTATTAAATTGTCAACTTTATTCTTCTCAGACCTGGAAATGACAATACAGAAATTCATATGGAAACAAAAAGAGCACAAATAACCAAAACAATCATCAGTAAAAGGAACCAAGCAAGAGGCATCACACTTCCAAACTTTAAACTTTACCATAAGGCTACAATGATCAAAACAGTCTGGTACTGGTACAAGAATAGGCATATAACCTATGAAACAGGAGATCCAGAGGCAAAACTTGGTCTCTCAACCAACTTATCTTTGACAAAGCCGTCAACAACAATGGCTAGGGAAAAGAGACCTTATTTAGTAAATGATAAATGATGTTGGGAAAACTGGCTGACCACATGCAGAAGCCTAAAACAGAACCCCTACCTGTCTCCCTAAACAAAAATAATCAACTCTAATAATCTAGTAATTTAAATAATCAACCTACACATAAAACATTAAACTATAAGAATCATAGAAAAAATACAAGATACACCCTTATGCACACTGGAGTAGGTAACCAATTCTTGATAAAATCCCCCAAAGTGTATACCATAAAAGATAAGATAGACAAGTGGGACCTCATCAACCTGAAAAGCTTCTGCACAGCAAAAGAAACCATCAAGAGTGTGGGGAGACAATCCACAGAATGGGAAAAAATATTTGCTAGCTGTGTATCTGACAGAGGCCTAACATCTCGGATCTACGATGAACACACACAAAAAATGGGCAGAGGACATGAATAGACACTTCTCAAAAGAAGACCTGTGAACAGCCAAGCCAACAGATACATGAAAAAATGTTTAGCCCCACTAATCATCAGAGAAATGTAAATCAAAACCACACCGAGATGCCATTTTATCCTACTAAGGATGACCAGAATTAATAAATTTAAAAAAACCAAAAATCAGTAGATGTTAGAGTGGGTGCAGAGAACAGTGGACACTTGTACACTGTTGGTGGGAGTGCAAACTAGTCCACACTCTATGGAAAATGGTGTGATGGTATCTAACGGAACTAGAAATTGACCTTCCATATGATCCAGCATATGGAATATACCTGGGGGAACACAAATCGTTCTACAAAAAAGACACCTGTACACATGTTTATTGCTGCACTATTCACAATAGCAAAAACATGGAACCAACCCTACTTCCCACTGAAAGTAGACTAGATAGCCAGGTTCGGTGGCTCAGCCTGTAATCCCTCGCCTTTGGGAGGCTGAGGTGAGTGGAT
>NW_007232972.1:44284-53950 GCF_000164805.1 Carlito syrichta | reverse complement strand
GCCACTGCACTCCAGTCTGGGCAACAGAGTGAGACTCCAACTCAAAAAAAAAAGAAAGTAGACTAGATAAAGAAAATGTGGTACATATACATGATGGAATCTTACACAGCCATAAAAAAGAACAAAACTATGGACTTCTCAACAAATTGGATGGAATTGAAGACAATCGTTCTTAGCAATCTATCAGAGAAACACAGAACTGAATATTGCATGTTCTCACTCATAAGCATTAGTCACAAAAGCACAAGGGCAGGATTGGCAGTTGTGAAATACTGCCAGAGGAAGGTGGAAGAGAGGGAGAGCACATAACAACACAAAGAGTACCAGGGGAAGTGAGTACTAGTTGGAGGACCACACTTCACCGGCACATACATTACTTATGTATATAATCCTGACTTGTACCCCATATCTTTTTAATAAAATAGAGCTTTAAAAAATCTAATCCTTGGATTTCCTTTATGGTGTACTTCAAATCACAAAAATTTGTAATTCTGGTGAAGTTCAATTTATCTGCTTTTCTTCTGCCCTTATGTTTTGGACTGCAAAAGCCATTGTTTCAATAAGGCCACAAAAATGTATTCTTGTAATTACTTATATTGGATTGTAGTTTCAGCTGTTATATTTAAGTTTAAAATCTCTTCTGAGTCCATTTTTATACAGCATGAGGGAAGATTTCAGCTTGCATGTAGATTTCCACTCTTCCTAACAACACTGATTGAAAAAAATCTATACTTTCATATTGAATTGTCTTGGCTACATTGTAAAATCAGTTGGTCATCAATGTAGAGGTTAAATTTTAAACACTAAACTTTATTCCACTGACCTGTATTTCCTTCCTTCTTCCAGTATCACAATGTCTTGATGCTATTCGTTTGTAGTAAGTTTTGACCTCAGGGATTATGAGTGGAGTTTCTCAAGAGTCCTTTTTTTCAATATTATTTTGGCTGTTCTAGAGCGCTTGCATTTTCATATGAATTTTAGAACCTGCTTACCAATTACAGGAAAAAATGGAAGTAGGATATCTATAGGGATTTATTGACTCTGTACCCCCATATGGAAAATGTTGCCACCTTAACAATATTAGACCTTCTGATCCATCAACATCAACTGCCATTTCTTCATTACTTAGAATTTTAACATTTCCTTTGATATGCTTTGTAGCTTTCAGTGTACATATTTTCAGTGTACTTGTTTATTCTTAAGTATATTTCCTTCTTGATGCTTTTTAAATGTAACTCTGTTGAGTTTACATTTTTAGATTGTTAATTGCCAGTGTATAGAAATACAATTGACTTTTTAATATTGATCTTGTGTATGCTAACCTTACTGACCCATTTTAATTTCTAATTGTATTTTAGTAAATTTCTAGGAATTTTCCACATAGCATATCATGTCATTTGCAGGGACAGAAAGTTTAACTTGCCCCTTTACAATACAGATGCCTTTTATTTCTTTCTCTTGCTTAATTACCCTAACTACAACCTCCAGTACAATGTTGACTAGAAGTGGCAAGAGTGGACATACTTATCTTGTTTCAAATCTGAAAATATTACTGAACTGTTAATTGCTGCATATAATATTAGATACATTTTTTTGTGAATGCCTTTTTTAGGTTAAGGGAGTTCCCTTCTATGCTTAATTTGTTGAGTGTTTTTTGGTTTTTTTTAAATTATAAATAGAGTTTATAATTTATTTATAAATGTTTTATAATTTATTTATAAACTTTTCCTGCATCTATTGAGCTGATCATGTTGTTTTTATTCTTTATTTTATTAAAATTGTACATTGCACTAATTGTTTTTGTATGCTGAACCAAAATTGCCTTCTTGGAATAAATTCCCTTGATAATACTGCTTAATCCTTTTTTATGTTGCTGGATTACTTTTGCTAATATTTCCTTGAGGATTTTACCTGTATATTAATAAGTCATATAGGTCAGTCATATTCCATTCTTAATATGCCTTTTTCCAGCTGTGGTATCATGACAAACTGCATTGGGAAGTGTTCTAGTTTCATCTGTCATTTGTGTGTGTTTGACTGATTTTGTTTTTATTTGTTATTGAAAAGTTAGTAAGGTATTAGTAGCAATTTTAAAGTTTTAAATAATTCACCAGTGATACCTTCTCGGTCTGGGCAGAAAATTCAATTCTAATGAAAACTGCAAGAGCTTGGAAGGGGATCCTTCCCCTTCTGAGCTTTCAACTGAGACCTTGGTCTTGGCCATTTTCTACATCTGGATGCTAGATACAGTTAAACTGTGATACAATTTCTAGGTGTGGTTTTAAGGGCTAAATTAGGTGATAATTTGTCATGCAGCAATAAATAGGCAATACATCTGAAAACTAAGTGTTATGTTGTACTCCTGGTTTGGATACAAGTGACATTAGTGTAAAATGAGGTAAAATATAAAAACAATCTGTAGTTCAGTTAATAGTTTTGTACCATTACCAACTACTTACCTTTCATAAACATACTAAAATTATGCAAAATATTAACATTACAGGAAGCTCAAGGGTACATGAAATTCTCTGTACTCTAGGTGTAGAGTAGAATTTTATCACCTCCTATTTAGGGTTTCTTTTTTACTAGGCCTGAGAAATGAATTGACAGAAGACATATTGACAGGAGGAAAGCATACACACATGTATTTATTGTGAGCTTTACAAGGCACAGGAGCTTTCATAAAAACATGAAGACCCAAGGAAGCACTTAGAGTCAATCTCTTTTATACAAAATTAAATAATATATAAAATTGTGAAAAAGCAAGCAAATTATTTAGGGAGGTTTAAAATATTTGTTAGTTTAGCAAAATCTGTATGCAGTTCACTTTTTAAAAAGTGCTTTTATGTCTAAATGTTTATATTCCACTTACTCTGATAATTGGGGATTATGTGGAATAAAAAAAATGTTAAGGACTACCCCAAAGTTTTTGCAAGCAGGTGGTTTGTTTCTGCTGTAAAATGAGTTTCTTAGCCTGATTCAATCCATAAAGGAAGGCTACAAAAAGAAGTAATGTCAGGTGTTGATTTCTTCACCACTGTTGTAGAGTCAGCACACCTAGTAGATAGCATTCTCTCCATCCACTAAGCATTACAGACAATAAACAAACAGTGAGAAGAGCTTAAATTTAGAGGTGAATCTATCAAATCTGTCTAGAGTGCTTTTGCTTCCCTCCAGATATTCTGGTGAGATTTGCAGGTGGTGCACTGGAAATTAATTCGGTCAGAAATTTTATGGATGTCATGGCAGAAACAATTATACTTCAGTTCCCTAACTATCTCTGTCTGTACAAATATCCCATCTGATAGGTGCAAGCCAAAAGGTTAAAAAAAAATGGCAGGAAGTTCATTTGACCCAGTGTATAATCTGTCCAATAATTTTTAATCATCATTTTGTATTTATATTTGTTAGATTATGAAACATTTACCTGATAATCAATATAATTTGAGAAAAAGTCAGGTTTATAAATTGGATAGAAAAATATAGGGGGGTCCTTTTAGGTTTCTGTACTTAGTAGCTTTGTCAGTCCCATTGTTCCCTACAGATAGAGACAGTCACCTAAGTATGAGATGTACAGTTGACTATGGAATCTTAGCAAAGAGGTGAATACTTGTAATAGGGTGGCAATTATATACCCATTGACTGGAGAAGAACAGAAGGGGTTAAGGGTTGGCAGGCTGTTTCGATTGTGCTATCAGCATGCAAGACTTCAAAAGCATGGAAGATTCAAAAGCATGCATTGTACTATCAGCATGGAGGACTCCAAAAGCATATATGGAGTCAGTATAGATAGTAGTAGTTTTTCCTTTGCCGATGTGCAAGCTCTAGTAAGATCTGTCAATTAAGTATCTTGGGCTGATTCTCTAGGAAGGAAAAAGTATACCTCAAGTGTTTCATGTAGGGAAACTATTGCATAGTCAGTTACATCTTTTCCCTCTAAATTTTGTCTGTGGGAGCCATTACAAAAATAGAAGTAAGTCGGGTTATCAAAAGAGGTATCTAAGAAGTTGTCCTCTTGTGCCTGTGAGCCCTTTTCTGTAGTTGCAAGGCAATCCTGTGGAATGGAGTGAGGCTCTCCATCATCTATGAAGGGTAACAGAGTAGCCAGATTTCAAGTGTTACAATAATGCAAGATGGTAGAGGGGTTGGATGCTAAGGCCAGCTCACAGGTGGTCTGCTATATACAGATGCTGTATCAGATTAACTTGCAAGAGAGCAGACATAGAATGTGGAATATCCCTGACAGAGCTCACTACCATAGGCCATGGCACCCTGCGTGGGAGGGGGGGCAGTAAGATTGTGTCCAGGAATCATGCCTATAAAACATAGAATTTCATGGGACTGCACACTGTATTATGGACATCCATAGAGCAAGACTCTGACATTCATGGTCCATAATCATGGAATTTAGTCATATACCATATAACAATGTTTTGGCTAATGACAGACCAGATATGAAAAGTGATTCCATAACATTATAATACTGTATTTTTACTCTATTTTTTCTGTGTTTAGATAAATTATTTAGATACACAAAATGTACCATTGTGTGACAATTTCCTGCAGTACTCAGTATAGTACCATGCTACTATATAGGTTTGTAGCCTAAGAGCAATAGGTTATAACATATAGCCTAAGTATTCAGTAGGCTATATGATCTAGGTTTGTGTAAGTATATTCTGTGATGCTTGCAAAACTACAAATCACCTAACAAATTTCTCAAAAAGTAACTGGATCACCAAGCAAAGCATGAGCATTTTATCCACATCCCATCCATATTTTCAATGAGTTTACTATCTCCTGTAGCCTGGACATCTGGAAAAAGAGATTCGGCTGACTTGGACCACACTTTCCAATTCTGAGATCATGATAGCAGATATTTAGGTGTTGTTATTTTTAGCATTTGTAGTTAAGAAAATGTCTCGCCTCTCTGAGCATTTAATTCAATCTGAGAAAAGTCAAACACACTCAAAATCCACATCTTAATGCATGGTTATTCTGTTAATTTCATTTTACTTGGAGTTTGTATAATAGCTAAATGACTGGCCAAATTCTATATTCCTCTTCATTTTAATGCTTATGTTATAATCTATCAGGACATGTACTGTGACTATCAGACCTACTCAATCTCTTCAGCAAAAAATAAACATCATAAAGGATAGAATAGAAGGCCAGAAAACAAGCCACAAGTAAATGTGGAAAAGAAATGACTAATCTCAAAGAAGCACATTTGATTCAATGAGCTCTAAGTACTAACAGATAAGAGAGAACAAATGATAGACACAAAACTGTACCAACATGATGTGACAGACAGAGGACTCAGTGCAGAGCACCAGGTCTCCAACATACTCTCAGCATGGAAGATATTATTTCTCATAACATAGTAAACTACCTGTATCCAGATTTCACTGAGGCAGGTCTGACCACCAGAATTCTCAAAAAGATGCCATTTCACACATTTGAAAGTCAGACTGTGGCGTTAGTTCATGCTATATTGCTATAAAGTTATATTTGAGGCTGGGTAATTTATAAAGATAAGAGGTTTACTTGTCTCACAGTTCTGCATGGCACTGGTATCTGTTTGAGAAGCTTTTAGTTGTGCAAAAGGCAAAGAGGGATCACTTGACACCTGGTAATAGCAGAAACAAGAGAGGGAGGAGGTGGTGCCAGACTCTGAAACAGTCATTTCTGGTGTGAGTTAATAGAGTGAGAACCCACTCATTGGCAAAACAATGGCACCAAGCCATTCATGAGGGATCCGTCCCCACGACCCAAACACCTCCCACATTTCAACATGAGATCTAGCAGGGACAGGTGTCCAAACTATAAAACATCATAAAACAAAAATGTGTCACCTTGTCTCACATATTAGGTTGAACTGAGGATTAGTACAATGGCTAGATGGGTGACATATTTAAGATCATGGCTTTTTTATAACTTAATATGCAATTTCAGTCAACATCTGAAATCATAAATTATACTTTTTCTTTACCCAACATATTCATTAAGGAATACCAAAGCCCATTCCAAATTACAAATGTTCAAAAGTAAAGTTTGTCAGCATAGCAAGGGAGGAAAGCAAACTATTTTATGAAAGTCACAAATAATCTAGTTCTGCAGTAACTGATCATAAAGTGATTTGTATAACAGTCATCCATATAATTATAAAGATGAGTGGGCAAAACTGCATTTCAAATATTATAAATACTATTATATTTGAAATGTAGTTTATAGAAAGCATAGTTTTATTTCTAAGATTAAGGAAAATTTTCTCAATACACCTGCTTCTGTCTTTAGACAGCTTCTATTTCAGCACAACTTGCAAATGACATTTTTACCATTTGTGTCTTCTTTCTCAATGGATATCTTGAAACACAGGCTATACAATTGCTGCCCCATATGTAGTGTATTTTTGTTATTTCTGGTTTGCTTTGTTTTTTGGTTTAATGTCACTGTCAGGACAATGGCTATAAATTATTGCCCTGCCCAACAGGACTTCAAGGAATTTGGTTAAGCATGTTTGCAATGTGCCTTTATGAGGTACTTCTTTATCCTGGTAGATAGCCTAATCCCCAAGTGACCTTTTGTCCATCTCACAGGAAACTTGCTTATACTAGCAGATTCCCTTGTGGTTTTTGTCTGACCTGTGTCCAGTTTATTCCTACCAAGATAGCCACTCTCTAGGAGCACCACGAATGGGAAAGAAGTCAGGTTCTAGTTTGTTGGTCAAGTGAGACACAGAGGAGCCACATCAACAAAACATATGAAACGACAGAAGTAGTGAATGACTTACAGATCCTGAGAAGAAGGCAGCAAGTTACACAGGGCCAATAAGAGGGAGGCAACCATCTGGGGCAGACACCCGCAAGCAGCTGATGAGGAGGCTATAGAGAATGAGAGTCAGAGTGAGGGATCTGTGGCCTAAAGTCTTATTAGAGCCCAGAATGTCACTCAAGCAGGTTTCCAAAGGGATGTTCTAATTAGTGGGTTTAGAGTAAACAAGCAGGAGTTACACAGAGTTGCACTGTGGATTACTGCACAGTCCACATGGGGAACTGGCAATCAGTGGTTCTGTCTCATATGAAGGTGGTCACCAGGAAGAGGTTATATAAGGTATGTATCTTGACAGACCCCACTGAGGAACTGGGAAGAGACGGAGAACTGGACAGTGTTTCAAAGGTGACCAAGTCCTGACACTGGCCTGAGCAACTAAAACCTGTATCTAAAATAAATTCCAAGGCAAAATAAAATTATAACAATTCATGAGAATATATAGAATAGATATCCCAGTAGTCCACTAATAACACCAATATCTCTAATAACTAGGTAGAAAGTAAATGGAGATTATAAATTTGTATGAAACTACATTTAGGTATGTATCCTTGATAATAAACTATAATACAACAGATGAGCCATCATCAGTTTAAATTGAGAAGTGGCCTTAAAGTGTATACTGTCACATCTTCCAGAGAGAGAAACATCTTAACTAGTCTCAAAACATCCTGGCCAGATGGCAGTCAACATATAATCATCCCTGTATGCACACATTTGAACTTGGTCTAAAAATCTTTTACTGGTATATTCTGGCAACATTACTATCATCAAAACTCACAGAGGGATATCACTATGTTGGAAATATAATCTCACAGAGAATAGCATAGGATTCTCTCAAGAATTACCAAAGCTTCTGATAAATACAGATGGCCATAATGTGGGAAAACTCATTAACAAGATGAATTGAAAAGTGATTCTGAAGAGTTTAATCTGTATGGGAGAAATTTTAGGATGTTTTCGTTAATGTATTTTGTTTACATGTTATATTCCTTCTCATATGATAATAGATATGACACATAGCTACCTTTATACAAGGTGAAAAGTATCTTTTCAATAATTATGAGGTAAAAAATTCAAATGCTAAGAATTATTTGCATCATCATCTGTTACTGGATTCATTTTTCATTGTGATCTATAAAAAATCAGTGCAAATGATACATCTCACAATTTATTTGAAATAGTTGCCTAAGTGGAGAATATGGGTGTGGCATTATACTACATGTTTTATATGTTATTAGTTTATTCAATCCACCTGACATGTGAAGAGGTAGATACTTTTATCACTTCCATGGTTGAATTATCAATCTGTGCTAAAGTCTTACGTGTAAGGAATTGAGGAATCTTGAGCTTGACTAAGTTTGTTTCCAGAGACTTAGCTCCCATTACCTATAATAGAATATATTCTTTCATATAGTAAATACATTCTAGGTGTAGTTTCAGAAACCTTATTCAATCCCATGGTCCTGAAGATAATTTTTCCTAACTTTTCTATGTAACACATTGCATATTTTTATATTTAGGTCTATGATCTACCTGGAATTTATAGTATGTACCATGTGACATCAAAGCACAGCTTTTAATTCCACTTATGAATGCTTATTTTCCTAAGATAATTTTTAGAAATGTTCATATTTTCTTCATCAATATTTAAATCATGTTCATATTTGTATATATATTTGGTTTTCAGCTGGTTTTTTTTTTTTACTGTTTTATTACTTTCTTTATGCAAATACCACACTTCCTTAATTACTAAGAAACTTTAGTTACGCAATTTTTTTTCTGAAAAGGTCATTCTCTAAACAACTGAGCTATTCTTCAATGAAGTAAAAGATGAATAAAAATCTGTGTGCAAGCCGGGCTCGGTGGCTCAGCCTGTAATCCCGCGCCTTTGGGAGGCTGAGGTGAGTGGATTGCCTGAGCCCGCGGGTTCGAGACCCGCCTGGGCAGGCGAGACCTCATCTCTACAATAAAATCAAAAAATTAGCCAGGCGTGGTAGCGCGCGCCTTTAATTCTGGCTACTCGGAAGGCTGAGGTGAAAGGATCGCCGGAGCCCAGCAGGTCGAGGCTGCGGTGGTCGGGAGCGGCCATTGCACTCCAGTCTGGGCGACAGAGTGAGACTCCAACTCAAAAAAAAAAAAAAAAATCTATGTGACTTGCACCTACACCAGCATTACAAGCTGTATCCTGAATAAAGAGAAGGGTTTAAAAGTGTTGAGCCTTAGTTTTGACATTATACTGTCCTCATGGATCTTAAACAACCCCCCCCCCAACACACACACCACTCAGCAACTTATTTAATGCCTTCAACTGTAGCCAGCAGTAATGACAGCCTGAAGATGCAGCTCTGGGTGCCTCTTGCACTGGTATAGAGGACCCTGTGGACATGACCACATTCACCAAGGGTGAGGACACAGAAAGAACCTCTGAACACAGAGCCTCTCTGTTAGGTCGGCTTGTACGTGGACAGCAACTCCCTGCCCACTCTGGGATGGAATTTAGTTCTTTTGTATGGGGATGAGGTAGTTCAAAAGTAATTCTGCTTCATGACTTCACCATGTCAGTTTTTGTATTATAATACTACTGCATGGTTTTAGTTTTTTTGTTTTGTTTTGTTTTTTATTATGATATTGTGGGGTACAGTTAAGGGTTAGGTATACAAATATGCTTCATTCAGGCACTCTTGTTGATAAGAGGTGTCTCCCCATCACCAGACAGATATTTACTACCATTAATCCCATCTCCCTTCCCCTCCCCCCCCATAGTTTCCCACCACTCAGTCATTTTCTTATAGTATTACATTGGATGTTCAAGGTCCACTATATGAGTGAGAA
>NW_007232972.1:27785-43740 GCF_000164805.1 Carlito syrichta | reverse complement strand
TGATTAGTGAGGTTGAACATTTTTTCATGTGTCTGTTGGCTGCTCAGATGTCTTCCTTTGAGAAGTGTCTGTTCATATCTTTTGTTTTGATGTGCAAAAGTCTTTAACACTTTGGTATAAATTTCCTCTAATTTTTGGTCACATAAACATCATTTACAACCAAATTTGTACTTTTGTGGTATGTATTTTAAGGTCTTTTATCCTCTGATTAAAAATGCATTTATAATTTTTTTTCCAATACCATTTCAACTATTTAATGTTTTCACACACCTTTTTCCCTATGGAATCAAATTGGAATATCACTTTTATTAGAAAAAAAATGTTACCCATTCTGTTTTAGTGTTTTCAGAATTTTCTTCTGAAATATCTTTGGCTAAAAATAATAAGTACAGCTATTCTGGGATCCACACACAAAAACAATTTGTGCAAAATCTCATGTTTACAAAGATCTTTGTCCACTACATGTGTGGGGCTTACAAGGAAGCAATATAAATAAAGTCTTTGTATTCTCTGATATTTCAGTCATGTGTGGATTCATAAAACTCAACAAAAATTAAACTGCATATGGAACAACTGCTCTTGGGTACTCAGAGGACAGACATCACATCTGGAGCGGGATGGATGAGGAAAGCCTCCAGGAGGAGAAATACTGGAGGAGATTCTGAGGAGCAAGGAGAAGGAAGTCAAGCAAACCAGAGAGGGAAAGAAAAGAGAAAAAAGTGTTTCTGTGGCACAGGCGAGGGAATGAGAAGAGGGAAGTGGATTTGTGGGACAGCTGGAAACAAGAATGTCTGACGATTACAGGAGCAGAAGAAGAGAAGGTCATGGTAGGCCTGGCACAGATCCAATAGAGATGTTTCTCCCTGAATATACACATGTTCGCCCATCTGTGTGTGCGTATCCTTTTGCATGATCATTGACATTCTTATGCAAATCTTATAGTGTTCTTGTGCATCTAAGACTATAGCATATATTACATGAATTTGTTTTTTATTACATCTCCTTTTAAATTATATTTGCTGCAACTGTTAACTACCTATATTTGTTATTGGTGTGGATTATCTATACTTGAAGTGTTTGCCAACCTAGTGAACAAACAAAATGACTCCCAGTTAGTATGCCTTTTGTTGATCATTTCTGAAATTAAGTGCCTTTTTATTTTAGAAGTATTTCATCTCTGCATGCAATTAAGCAAGAAATTTTTTTTTATTAGGAGTTGTGTTTTTCCTGTTAATTTTGTATATTTTTATGTTCTGGAAAATATTACATTGTCTATAGTCATTTAAAAAATCCAGTTGCTTTACCTTTTACTTTGTATTTATTGTGGTAACAATAGAATGATTTTTGTTTTTCTCTGGTCACTTTGGATTTAATTTACTTTTCTCATTCTATGTTCCTAAGGTAGAAACTTAGAGGATTGAATTTAAATCTTTCTTTATTTTGGGGGGTTGGAGTCTCACTCTGTTGCCCAGACTGGAGGAGAGTGGCACACTCCTGACCACCACAGCCCCGACCTGCTGGGCTCAGGTGATCCTTTCACCTCAGACTTTAAAATAACTGGAACTACAGGTACATGCCACCACGCCTGACTAATTTTTTGATTCATTGTGGAGATGAGGTCTTGCCAAGTTGCTCAGGCTGGTCTCGAACCCGGGGACTCAGGCAATCCTCTCACCTTGACCTTCCAAAGTGCTGGGATTACAGGCATGAACCACCGCACCCAGCCACATCTTTTTTTAAACATATGTATTCAGTCGATTTTACTTAAAGTTCTACTTTTTATTACATACACAAATCTTGATAAGTTCATTTAAAGTTATTATTAAGTTCAAAATATTGTAAAATATATCTTGAGATTTCATGTTTGGTCTGTGTTGTACTCAGAAATGTGTTTAATCTCCATGTATTTTAGAATTTTCTAGCTACCTTCTTGTTATTGAGGTCTAGTTTAATTAAAGCTAAACTGTGGTCTGGGGCAACACACTGTATAATTTCTTTTTTAAAAAGTTGATAAGCTGTGTTTTAAGGCCTATGGTCTATTTTGGGGAAGGGTGGAGAAGAATGTGTATTTTGCCTCCTGTTTGATTAAGTTGTATAAAGACATAAATTCTACCCAGTTGATTGAGTGTATTGTTTAATTCATCTATGTCCTCATTGATTTGCTGCCTGCTGGATCTGTCCATTTTTCATAGAGGCTGTTGAAGTATCTAGTGAAAGTTCTGGGTTCATCTATGTCTTCTTCCAGTTCTCTCAGTTTCTACCGCATGTGATTTGAATGCCAATGTCAGGCCTATACATGTTACAAATTGTTATATCTTCTTGAAATACTGACCACTATATCCTTAATCTGCCTCTTTTTATTCCTGATAAATTTGCTTGCTTCAAAATCTACTCTGTTATAAATTAACGTAGGTTCGCTTCTTTCTTTGATTAATGATAGCATATATTTGTTGTATAGATTTACTGTTAATTCATAAGTGTCTGTATATTTATATATGGGTTTCTGACAGACAAAATATAGTGGAGTCTTTTTTTTTCCCTCTGACAATCTCTGATTTTTAACTAATGCATTTGAATATTGACATTCAAACTGATTATTGATATAGTTGGATTAATATTCAGCATATTTGTAACTGCCTTCTAGGGGTTATGTTGACGTTGTTCCTATTCTTATCTTCCACTCATTTGTCTGCCATTTGAGGTTTTAATCGATCATTTAATATGATTCAGTTATCACATTTCTTAGCATATGAGTTATCTTTCATTTTTTTTTTTTTACTTTTTTTGAGTTGTTTAGTTGTCAGTATATTTTGGGGAAAAAATATTCCTGGTCACAAGTTTTTATATGCTGTTGATTTTTTAATAGTATTCTCTGAAGGATTTTTGCCTCTGTATTTATTTATTTATTTATTTTTAATTATTATTATTTTTTTTATTATGAAGTTGTGAGGTACAGTTAAGGGTTAGGTATACAATTGCATTTCATTCAGGCATCCTGTTGATATGGGGTGTTTCCCCATTCCCAGACAGATATTTGCTACTGTTAATCCCATCTCCCTCCCCCCCATAGGTTCCCAGTACTGTCAGTCATTTTCATATAGTATTGCATTGATGTTTAAGGTCCATTATATGAGTGAGAACATGTGATACTCAAATCTTTGTTTCTGTGAGAGGTCACTCAGTATTATAGACTCTAGTTCCATCCAGGTTGCTGTGAAATTCATGATTTTGTTCCTTTTTATGGCTGCGTAGTATTCCATCGTGTATATGTACCACATTTTTTAATACAGTCCTCTTTTGATGGCCAGCATGGTTGTTTCCAGGTTCTTGCTATTGTGAACAATGCTGCAATAAACATGCATGTGCAGGTATCTTTTTTATAGAGTGGTTTGTGTTCTTCAGGATATATTCCCAGTAGGGGGATTGCGGGGTCATATGGGAGGTTAGTATTTAGAGCTTTTAGGAATTGCACACTGCTTTCCACAGAGGTTGCAATAGTTTACACTCCCACCAACAGTGTAGAAGTGTTCCCTTTTCGCCACACCCTCTCCAGCAGCTGTTATTTTTTGACTTGTTGATAATTGCCATTCTGACTGGGGTTAGGTGGTATCTCAGTGTGGTTTTGATTTGCATATCCCCGATGATTAGTGGGGTTGAACATTTCTTCACCTGTTTGTTGGCTGCTCAGATGTCTTCCTTTGTGAAGTGTCTGTTCATATCTTTTGCCCATTTTATAATGGGGTTGTTTGTTTTTTCTTTTCAGCACGTTTGAGGTCCTTGTAGAACCAGGATGTGAAGCCTTTGTCAGACCTGGTGTTGGCAAATATTTTTTCCCAGTCTATAGGTGTCTCCTTGCTCTCTTGATGGTTTCTTTGGCTTTGCAGAAGCTTGTCAGTTTAATAAGGTCCCACTTGTCTATCTTCTTTCTTATGAGCTGTGGGTTTCGGGTTTTGTTCAGGAATTGGATGCCAGTTCCAATTTCCATGAGAGTATTTCCTTCATTTTCTAAGGTTCTTATGGTTTGAGGTTTTACATTTAGGTCTCTGATCCATTTGGAGTTAACCTTTGTGCATGGGGATAGATAAGGGTCCTGTTTCAATCTTCTGCATGTGGTTAGCCAGTTTTCCCAGCACCATTTACTGAATAGGCTCTCCTCTCCCCAGTGGTAGGTGGTGGAGTGTTTGTCGGAGATGAGTTGGTTGAGAAATTGAGGTTTTGCTTCTGGAATCTCAATTCTACTTCATTGATCTATATGCCTGTTCCTATACCAATACCAAGCTGTATTGATGATTGTAGCTTTATAGTAAAGTTTGAAGTCTGGTAAAGTGATACCACCTGCTTTTTTTTTTTTTTTTACTGAGGATTGTTCTGGCTATTCTTGGTCGTTTTGTTTCCATATGAATTCCTATGTTGTCTTTTCTAGGTCTGAGAAGAATGTTGCTGGTAATTTGATGGGTATTGCATTGAATTTGTAGATTTCCTTAGGTAAGATGGACATCTTCACAATGTTGATTCTTGCGATCCATGAGCATGGGATATTTTTCCACTTGTTTGTGTCAACTTTGATTTCTTTGAGCAGTGTTTTGTAGTTTTCCTTGTAAAGGTCTTTCACGTCTGTGGTTAGGAAGATGCCAAGGTATTTCATTTTTTTTGTGGCTATTGTGAATGGAATTATGTTTTTTATTTGGGTTTCTGTTTGTTTATTATTGGTGTAGAGAAATGTGATTTTCTTTTGTACATTTATTTGTATCCTGAGACTTTACCAAAGGCCTTTATCAGTGTAAGGAGGTTTTTGACAGATGCTCTAGGGTTTTCAAGGTACAAAATCATATCATCTGCAAAGAGAGATAACTTGACTTCCTCTTTTCCTATTTGGATACCCCTGATTGCCTTCTCTTCTCTGATTGCTCGAGTCAGGACTTCCAATACTATGTTGAACAGGAGGGGTGAGAGTGGGCATCCTTGTCTTGTTCCAGTTTTCAGGGGAAATGGTTATAATTTTTGTCCATTTAGGAGTATGCTCACTGTGGGTTTCTCGTAGATGGCTTTTACTATTTTGAGGTATATTCCCCGTATGCCTAGATGTTCAAGGGTTTTTATCAAGAAGGGGTGCTGGATTTTATCAAAAGCTTTTTCTGCATCTAATGATATAATCATGTGGTTTTTGTTTTGACATCTGTTGATGTATTTAATAACATTTATTGTTTTACGCATGTTGAACCAGCCTTGCATCCCAGGGATGAAGGCTACTTGAACATGATGGATGATTTTTGAGATGTATTGCTGAAGCCGGTTTACTAGGATCTTTTTGAGTATTTTAGCATTTATGTTCATCGAAGATATTGGCCTGTAGTTCTCTTTCTTTGTTGGATCTTTGCCTGGCTTGGGTATCAATGTGAGATTGGCTTCGTAAAATGATTTGGGGAGCGTTCCATCTTTTTCAATCGCCTGGAATACCTTCAGTAGGATTGGTATCAGCTCCTCCTTAAATGTCTTGTAGAATTCTGCTGGAAAGCCATCTGGTCCAGGGCTTTTTTTTGTAGGAAGTTTTCTTATTACATAGTTGATTTCCGTGATTGTTATTGGTCTATTTAGGGTCTCAATTTCTTCTTGTTCCAAGTTAGGTAGGTTGTGTGATGTCAGAAAGTTCTCCATTTCCTTAAGGTTTTCAAGTTTGTTTCCATACAAGTGTACATAGTGTCTCTAATGATCTTTTGTATTTCTTCAGGGTCAGATGTGACTTCATCTTTTGTGTTTCTTCATCTTTTGTGTGCTTATTTGGGATTTTTCTCATTTTTTCTTGGTCAGTCTAGCTAGGGGACCATCGATCTTGTTTATCCTTTTGAAGAACCAGCTTTTTGTTTCATTGATTTTTTGTATTATCTTTTTTTTCTCTATGTCCTGGATTTGGGCTTTTATTTTGGTGATCTGGATTCTTCTGCTGAAATTAGGGTTTTTGTCATCTTGCTTTTCCAGCTTCTTTAGGTGGCTTGTTAGGTTGTTAATTTGTGTTCCTTCCATTTTCCTCATGTGTGTTTGTAGGGATATAAATTTTCCTCTTATTACAGCTTTTAAGGCATCCCAGAGATTTTGATAAGATGTTTCTTCATTTTCATTTGTTTCCAGGTATCTTTTGATCTCTGTTTTGATTTCATCATTGACCCAGGAGTTGTTTAGCATCATGCTATTTAGTGTCCATGTCTTTGTGGGTTTTGGGGGGACCTTGTTGGTGTCAATGTTTTATTTTTATTCCACTGTGGTCCAAGAAGGTGCATGGTAGAATTGCAGTCCTTTTAAATTTGCTTATGCTTGATTTGTGTCCAATTATGTGGTAGATCTTAGAATACGTTCCATGCGGTGATGAGTAAAATATGTATTCTGTGGTCTTTGGATGGAGTGTTCTGTAGGTATCAATTAAGTCCATTTGGTCCAGAGTCTCATTGAGGTTCCAGATCTCCTTGCTGATTTTTTCTCCTGATGCTCTGTCTAGGGTTGTGAGTAGTATATTAAAGTCCCCAGTTATTGTGGTGTTAGAGTCAATGTCTTTCTTTAGTTTTTCTAGAAGTTGCTTTATGAATGTTGGCACACCTATGTTGGGTGCATATATGTTTAGGATAGATATTTCTTTTTGATGGAGTGAACCTTTTATCATTATGTAGTGGCCCTCTGTATCTTTTTAAATTTTTGATAGCTTAAATGGTATTTTGTCTGAAATTAGAATCGCGACTTGACCTTTCTTTTGTGTTCCATTCGCCTGAAAATTTGTTTCCCATCCTTTTACTTTGAGTCTGTGTATGTCCTTTCTAGTGAGATGGGTCTCTTGAAGGCAGTATATTGTTGCCTGGTGATATTTTATCCATTTTGTCATTCTATGTCTTTTCAGTGGTGCGTTTAGTCCATACACATTCAGGCTAATTATTGAAATGTGAGAGTTTGTCCCTATCATGGCGTTCTTATTGAGTTGTTGTTCTTCCACTTGGTTTTTTCTTTTTTCTTTTTTGTCTTTCTTTTGATTTTGGGGTTGGTATATTTTATTCTTTTCCCTGTACTCTTATGAAGAGCATTGTTCTTTTTTCCTTTTCTTCTGTGTTTAGTACTTTCTTAAGTGTTTCATGTAGAGATGGTTTGGTGGCAGCATAAGTTCTTAGTGATTGGATATCTGGGAAAGATTTTAATTCTTCCTCACTGATGAAGCTTAGCTTGGCCGGGTAGGTTATTCTTGGTTGAAATTATTTATCTGTTAGGACTTTGAAGATAGGGCTCCAAGCTCTTCTAGCCTGCAGGGTTTCTGCAGATAAATCTGCTGCTATTCTGATTGGTCTTCCATGGTAGGTGATCTGGCCTTTTTCTCTTGTTGCTTTTAGGATTTTTTCTTTTGTGCCTACTTTATTTATGCGAATTATTATGTGTCTAAGAGTTGGTCTTCTTATTTGTTGTCTTGCAGGGGTTCTCTGAATCTCTTGTGTTTGAATTTTTGCATCACTGATTAGATAAGGGAAGTTTTCTTGAATGATCTCATGGAAAGTTTGTTCCAATGTGGTCTCTGTTTCTCTTTCTGCCTCAGGGAGTTCGATTACTCTTAGG
Source organism: Carlito syrichta (assembly GCF_000164805.1). NCBI lineage: Eukaryota > Metazoa > Chordata > Mammalia > Primates > Tarsiidae > Carlito > Carlito syrichta. The sequence continues at coordinate 36,156 of NW_007232972.1, read as the reverse complement.
TTAGGCCTCTTGAGGTAGTCACTCATCTCTTGAAGGTTTTGTTCTGTCTTTTTGAGCTTATTTTCTGTGTTTTTAAGAGTTTGGATTATTTCTATATTTTGGTCCTCAAGCTCTGAGATTCTTTCTTCTGCTTGGGTAATTCTGCTTTCCATGCTTATCAGTTTGTTATTTATTTCATTCACAGTATTCTTTATTACTGTTATCTCAGATATCAGCTCCTTCCTAGTTTCTTCTTGTGTCTCCTCAATTCTTTTTAATCTCTCCATTATTGTCTTGATATCTACATTTGCAGTTTGAGACCCTTCATTTTGGGGCCTTTTCATTGTTTGCATTCCAAAGTCAGTTTTCTCAGTGTCTGCTCTCCCAGGCATCTGGGAGAGACCCATACTCTTCTTTTGGTTTTTCTTCAATTCTGTAGATTTTTCTCCCTCTCCCTCTTTCCCTCCCCTTCTTCAATTCTGTTTTTGAGGGATGGTGGGGTTGCTTTTATTTCTCTTCTGCAATGTCCTGTTCTTCTTTATGAGGGTCTTCAGGCTTTGTTCACTTTTCCCTCTGCTTTACAGTCTGTCTATTCAGCAGTATGCAGTCTTGGTCCCTAGATTTAAAAAGGGGGCATATAAAAGAGGAAAATAATGGAGGAAGGGGGTCAATAGGGAGTTAGAAAGAGAGAAGTGCAAGAGGGAAAACAGATATACATACCAACTATCAGGTGAGAAAGAGACACAGGGCCAGGAAGAAGTGAAGAAAGACACGTAAGAAAGATTCCCTAAAGAGTACTGATAGCTACACAGAGACAGGCCAATAAAATCGAGAAACAGTGTAAGTCAGAAGGTAAACAACAAACGTGATCTAAACCAACAGTTTCAATGATAAAATCATAAGTCAAAATAAGCGATCGGACTAGAGTCACTTCTCTGATCTCCGATTCCGGCCTCTCCCTTTTGTTTTTTGTTGCAGCATAGGGGTGGGGCTTTGTCTCCTGTTTTGCGCTGTTGCTTAGGAACTGAGGTAAAGTTTGTTGATAGGTGGGTGGGGCAATGGAAGTCTCTGCCTGGAGAAAAGCAAGGTTGTTTAAGCAGATCTGTTTTTCTCCGCTTGTCTGGGTCCTCTGGCTTGGGGTCTCACGCTGAGTGCCTCAGCCAGGGTGGACCCGGAGTTCCAGAGCTCCAAAGCTCCAAAGGGCAGGCGGTGAGCATTGAGAATGGCTCTGGGCCCCCCACAGGGTACTTCAGCCAGGAATGGGACCGCTGTCTCTGAGGGACGGGCACCCAGAGCCTCCCTGTGTGACCAGCGGCTTGGTGCCAGGTGCCGGGCTGGAGACAATGTAGCCAGGGAGGGAGCCGGAGGGGGCTGGGACCTAAGACTCCCACACATGCAGTGGATTAGCATCAGCAGGGGGCTGCAATATCTGGCCTTAGGAAATGAGGTAAAGTTTGTTGATAGGTGGGCGGAGCAATAGAAGTCTCTGCCTGGAGAATGGTGAGGCAGTTTAAGAAGATCTGGGTTTTTTTGCTTGTCTGGGTCCCCCGACTTGGGATCTCGTGCTGAGTGCCTCAGCCAGGGTGGGCCCAGAGATCCAGAGCTCCAAAGCTCCAAAGGGCAGGCAGTGAGTGGCGAGAGTGGCTCTGGGTCCCCCGGTACTTCAGCCAGGAATGGGACTGTTGTCTCTGAGGGTGGGCGCCCAGAGCCTCCCTGTGTGACCAGTGGCTTGGTGCCGGGTGCCTGGCTGGAGACAATGCAGCCGGGGAGGGAGTTGGAGTGGGCTGGGACCAGAGACTCCCACACACACAGTAGAACAGCAGCAGTAGGGGGCCACAAAATCTGGCCCTGCATGGGACCAAAGTTCCCGGGCCTGGCACCAGCACAGTTGGTCATGGGCTGGGGAATGGGGGAAGAGAAGTAATAGCCTTTTTGTGAACTCACGTTCAGAGAATCTCACCAGTTCACCTATGCCGTCACCATCTTGTTCCTCCTCCAACACCTCTGTATTTATAAGACATGTTTTAGATCTCTAATTTTCCTTTCTTGAAAAGTCCATGTCTGGTATAACCATAAACTCACCTCATATGATGCTTTGGGAAGTGTTCTACTATTCTACGAAGTTGTTTGTTATTGTTTTTTTCTCAGTTTTGTTTTGTTTTTTTATTTTTTGGAAATAAGAGTTAGTGATGGATTGCTCTTAATTTTTAAAAGTCTGGAATAATCATCCAGAGAAATCTTCCCAACATGTATAGAAAATTGAATCCTAACAGCAAACACTTAAACTTGGGAGAGGATCTCTTCCCAGTTGAGCCTTCAACTGAAACCTCGATACTCTCCATCATCTAAGTCTGAATTCCTGTCCCAGATAACCTACGGACAGTTTGTGTGCAGTTTTGAGCCACTATGTTAAGTGGTAATTAGTTATGCTGCAATGAATTAGTAATGCACCTGACAATAAATATCATGTGAACTCCTAGATTAGATGCTGGAATAGAAAAATAATGACATTAATGGAAAGCCTGATAAAATCCTAAGATAGTCAGTATTGTAGTTAATAATATTGTACCACTGATAATTCCTGAGTTTTCATCAAAATACTATAAATATGTAAGACAGTAACATTGAAGTAAGCTGAAGGGTACATAAACTCTCTGGACGATCTTTGCATATTTCTATAAATCTAAAATTATTTTAAAATAAAAATGTTACATAAGAAGCTTTAACTTGGTCCTGAAATAATCCACATACATAACAACAACAACCAAAAACACCTTGAGCTCAAGAAATGAATGGGCATGTAGGGAGAGAATGGAAAAGCAGCTTCCTTTGTTGTTTACCATTCCAAACTCAGGTGTGCATTCTTAAGAAGACAAGAGTAAGCTTCAGGAAATGTCATTACCCATTACCCACTACCTATTACCCGGTCACCAACTTCAGTGTCATAACCACTTCTTCAAATAAAGGCGCCTGTGCTTTCCATACCCCCAAAAGCCCCATTTTAAGACATTATAGGGAAGAGAATCTACAGGATCCCACTAAAGCCTTTTGAAAGACATGAACTCTGGACATTAAAAGCCAAGGTGGATAAATATCAATGACAGAAAACACAACTCATTTTCACATTTTGAGAAAGTTTTCATGGTACAGAAATTTTGTTTTCAAGTTTTGAGAATATGACTATAACTTCAAGACTTTGAGAAAATCCTGTGTTAAGTTATTTTCATTCAACAGAATCCTTCATGAATTCTTTAGGATTATATAATCTGCTGACACTCACATCATAGAATTATATAATTCACTGTCAATCCCAAAAGCCACATAATAGATGTTTCTATGGTGGCAGGTGAGCTGGATATTAAAAAAAAGTTATAAACATGGTGGTTTATGTCAGTGCCTACTGACAAAGATCTAGAAATGTATCTTTAGACATGTCCTTGACTGGTGAAGGCTAGGGAGTATTTCAAAGTAAGTTGTGCTCAGGAGAAGCTTGGTAGGAAACAAACAGTAGCAACAACAACAAAACTACAAATGAACAACACTGTGCAACATGCCTCCAATCCTCCCTGCAGTAATCTAAAAGATGAATGCAGACCGATTGATGACTCTGAATATGCGATGGCTAAACAAAGAATCCCAAACAGAGCAGACTGTCCAATCTTCCTGCACAAAGACCCCTTCTCATAGGCCACAGCACTCTACTGGTAGCAGCAGAGTTGTGTCTGTGGGAACTATGCCTACAAAGCCTATAAAGCCATGGGACCACATACAGCTCCCCCACAGACATCTACAAAGTGAAGACCCTTGAGTTTGTAGTCCACAGATAGGCAGTATATTTTCCTTACCACATTCATGATCTCCTTTAGAAAACTAGTTACTGTAGCCATGAGACGAGAAGGGAAAGGAATAGCTGACCTGAACCACATCTTTCACTTCTGACAAGATAGTAGGGAGTTTTTTGGCATTTGCAATTCAGTAAACCTCACCCCTCCAAGCTCGTGCTTCAGTCCATGAGAAAGAATAACATCATTACAATCATCATCTTAAAATATGGAGGACTATTTCCCTCATTTAATTAAAGCAAGACTTCCTACAATATTAATGACTTGTCAAATCTACATTTCCTATTAATTTCAATATATGCTTTAAATTCTATCATGATATATGTTGTGACTATCATTCCCCACTAAATGTTTTTTTTAAAAAAAAGGTAGAGTGCTGACCATGAAGGACAAATAGATGTTGACAAGTAGTGACTATCTCAAAATGGCAAGAGAATTAATGATTTCTTTTTTTTTATAATCTATATTTTTTATTTTGATATTGTGGGGTACAGTTAAGGGTTAGGTATACAAATATGCCTCATTCAGGCCCCCTTATTGATAATTGGTGTCTCCCTGTCTCCAGACAGATGTTTACTACCATTAGTCCCATCTCCCCCCATGGTTTCCCAACACTGTCAGTCATTTTCTTATAGTAGTGCATTGGATGATCAAGGTCCACTATATGAATGAGAATATGTGATACTCAGATCTTTGTTTCTGTGAGAGGTCACTTAGTATTATAGATTCTAGCTCCATCCAGGTTGCTGCAAAATTCATGATTTTGTTCTTTTTTGTGGCTGCATAGTATTCCATCGTGTATATGTACATTTTTTTAATCCAGTCCTCTTTTAATGGACAGTGTGGTTGGTTCCAGGTTCTTGCTATTGTGAACAATGCTGCAATAAACATTTGCATGCAGGTATCTTTTTTATACAGTGATTTGAGTTCTTCAGGGTATATTCCCAGTAGGGGGATTGCAGGGTCATATGTGAGGTGGATGTTTAGAGCTTTTAGGAATCGCCACACTGCTTTCCTCAGAGATTGCACTAGTTTACACTCCCACCAACAGTGTAGAAGTGTTCCCTTTTTGCCACATCCTCTCCAGCAGCTGTTTTCTTTTTGAGTTGTTAATAATTGCCATTCTGACTGGAGTTAGGTGGTGTCTCAGTGTGGCTTTGATTTGCATCTCCCTGATGATTAGTGAGGTTGAACATTTCTTCATGTGTCTGTTGGCTGCTTGAATGTCTTCCTTTGTGAAGTGTCTGTTCATATATTTTGCCCACTTTATAATGGGGTTGTTTGTTTTTTTCTTTTCAGCACATTTGAGTTCCTTGTAGATCCAGGATGTTAAGCTTTTGTCAGACCTGGAGTTGGCAAATACTTTTTCCCAGTCTGTAGGCTGTCTTCCTGCTCTCTTGATGGTTTCTTTGGCTTTGTAGAAGCTTGTCAGTTTAATGAGGTTCCACTTGTCTATCTTATCCCTTATGGCCTGTGGGTTTCAAGTTTTGTTCAGGAATTGGATGCCAGTTCCAATTTCCATCAGGGTATGTCCTTCATTTTCTAAGGTTCTTATGGTTTGAGGTTTTACATTTAGGTCTCTGATCCATTTGGAGTTAACCTTTGGGCATGGGGATAGATAGGGGTCCTGTTTCAACATTCTGCATGTGGTCAGCCAGTTTTCCCAGCACCATTTACTGAATAGGCTCTCCTCTCCCCAGTGGTAGGTGGTAGAGGCTTTGTCGAAGATGAGTTGGTTGAGAAATTGAGGTCTTGCCTCTGGAATCTCATTTCTATTCCATTGGTCTATATACCTGTTCCTATACCAATACCATGCTGTTTTGATGATTGTTGCTTTATAGTAAAGTTTGAAGTCTGGTAATGTGATACCACCCGCTTTGTTTTTTTTTTGTTGAGGATTGTTCTGGCAATTCTTGGTCGTTTGTTTTTCCATATGAATTCCTGTGTTGTTTTTTCTAGGTCTGAGAAGAGTATTGCTGGTAATTTGATAGGTATTGCATTGAATCTGTAGATTGCCTTAGGTAAGATGGACATCTTCACAATATTGATTCTTCCAGTCTATGAGCATGGAATATTTTTCCACTTGTCTGTGTCATCTTTGATTTCTTTGAGCAGAGTTTTGTAGTTTTCATTGTAAAGATCTTTCACATCTCTGGTTAGGAAGATGCCAAGGTATTTCATTTTTTTGAGGCTATTTTGAATGGAATTGTGCTTATTTGAGTTTCTGTTTGTTTATTATGGGTGTAAAGAAATGCGATTGTCTTTTGCACATTTATTTTATATCCTGAGGCTTTGCCAAAGGCCTTTATCAATGTAAGGAGGTTTTTGACAGATTCTCTTGGATTTTCAAGGTATACAATCATGTCATCTGTAAAGAGAGATAATTTGACTTCCTCTTTTCCTATTTGGATACCCCTGATTGTCTTCTCTTCTCTGATCACTCTAGCCAGGACTTCCAATACTATATTGAACAGGAAGGGTGAGAGTGGGCATCCTTGTCTTGTTCCAGTTTTCAGGGGAAATGGTTCCAATTTTTGTCCATTTAGGAGTATGCTGGCTGTGGGTTTCTCGTAGATGGCTTTTACTACTTTGAGGTATGTTCCCTGTATGCCTAGATGTTCGAGGGTTTTTATCAATAAGGGGTGCTGGATTTTATCAAAAGCTTTTTCTGCATCTAATGATATAACCATGTGGCTTTTGTTTTGACATCTGTTGATGTATTTAATTACATTTATTGTTTTATGAATGTTGAACCAGCCTTGCATCCCAGCGATGAATTCTACTTGGTCATAATGAATGATTTTTGAGATGTGTTGTTGAATCCGGATTGCTAGGATCTTGTTGAGAATTTCAGTGTCTATGTTCATCAAAGATATTGGCCTGTAGTTCTCTTTTTTTGTTGGATCTTTACCTGGCTTGGGTATCAATGTGATGTTAGTTTCATAAAATGATTTGGGAAGGGTTCCATCTTTCTCAATCATCTGAAATAGCTTCAGTATGATTGGAATCAGTTCCTCCTTAAATGTCTTGTAGAATTCTGCTGGAAAGCCATCTGGTCCAGGGTTTTTTTTTATAGGTAGTTTTCTTATTATATAGTCAATTTCTTTGATTATTATTGGTCTATTTAGGGTCACAATTTCTTCTTGTTTCAACCTAGGCAGGTTGTGTGATGACAGAATGTCCTCCATTTCCTTGAGGTTTTCAAGTTTGTTTTCATACAAGTGTACATAGTAGTCTCTGATGATCTTTTGTATTTCTTCAGGGTCAGATGTGACTTTATCTTTTGTGTTTCTGATTGTACTTATTTGGGTTTTTTCTTTCTTTTTCTTGATCAGTGTAGCTAGGGGACCATCGATCTTGTTTATCCTTTCGAAGAATGGGCTTTTTGTTTCATTGATTTTTTGTATTATCTTTTTGTCTTCTATGTCCTGGATTTGGGCTTTTATTTTGGTGATCTGGATTCTTCTGCTGAAATTAGGGTTTTTGTCATGTTGCTTTTCTAGCTTCCTTAGGTGGCTTGTTAGGCTATTAAACTGTGCTCCTTCTATTTTCTTCATGTGTGTTTGTAGGGATATAAATTCCCCTCTTACTACAGCTTTTAAGGCATCCCAGAGATTTTGGTAAGATGTTTCTTCATTTTCATTTGTTTCCAGGTATCTTTGATCTCCATTTTGATTTCATCATTGATCCAGGAGTTGTTTAGCATCATGCTGTTTAGTGTCAATGTCTTTGTGGGTTTTGGGGGGACCTTGTTGGTGTCAATGTTTATTTTTATTCCACTGTGGTCCGAGAAGGTGCATGGTAGAATTTTAGTCTTTTTGAATTTGCTTATGCTTGATTTATTGCCGATAATGTTGTCGATCTTGGAATATGTCCCGTGCGGTGATGAGTAGAATGTGTATTCTCTGGCCTTTGGATGAAGTGCTCTGTTGGTATCAATTAAGTCCATTTGGTCCAGGGTCACATTGAAGTTCCGAATCTCATTGCTAATTTTTTGTCCCGATGAACTGTTGAGGGTTGTGAGTGGTGTATTAAAGTCCCCAGTTATGATGGTGTTAGAATCAATATCTTTCTTTAGTTTTCCTAGAAGTTGCTTTGTAAAAGTTGGTGCACCTATGATAGGTGCAAATATGTTTAGGATAGATATTTCTTGTTGATGGAGTGAGCCTTTTATCACTATGTAGTGGCCCTCTGTATCTTTTTTAATTTTTGATAGCTTAAATGGTATTTTGTCTGAAATTAGAATCACAACTCCTCCTTTCTTTTGTGTTCCATTCGCCTGGAGATTTGTTTCCCATCCTTTTACTTTGAATCTGTGCATGTCCTTTCTAGTGAGATGGGTCTCTTGAAGGCAGTATATTGTTGCCTGGTGATATTTTATCCATTTTGCCATTCTATGTCTTTTCAGTGGTGCATTTAGTCCATTCACATTCAGGCTAATTGTTGAAATGTGAGAGTTCATCCCTAACATACAGTTCTTTTAGAGTTGTTCTTCCACTTGGTTTATTGTCTTTCTTTTGTTTTGGGGGTTGGTTCATATGTATTTTATT
>NW_007232972.1:0-27554 GCF_000164805.1 Carlito syrichta | reverse complement strand
GTTTGGTGGCAGCGTAGGTTCTTAGGGATTGGATATTTGGGAAAGATTTTAATTCTCCCTCGCTGATGAAGCTTAATCTGGCAGGGTAGGTTATTCTTGGTTGAAATGATTTATCTTTTAGTTTAGGACTTTGAAGATAGGGCTCCAAGCTCTCCTAGCCGGGTTTCTGTAGATAAATCTGCTGCTATTCTAATTGGTTTTCCATGGTAGGTCATCTGACCTTTTTCTCTTGCTGCCTTTAGGATTTTTTCTTTTATGCCTACTTTGTTTAGGCGAATTATTATATGTCTAGGAGTTGGTTTTCTCATTTGTTGTCTTGCAGGGGTTGTCTGGATCTCTTGTGCTTGAGTTTTTGCATTATTGATTAGATAAGGGAAATTTTCTTGAATGATCTCATGGAAGGTTTGTTCCAATGTGGTCTCTATCTCTCTTTCTGCCTCAGGCAGACCAATTACTCTTAGGTTAGGCCTCTTGAGGCAATCGCTCATCTCTTGAAGGTTTTTTTTCTGTCTTTTTGAGCTTGTTTTCTGTGTTTTTGAGAGTTTGGGTTATTTCTATATTTTGGTCCTCAAGCTCTGAGATTCTTTCTTCTGCTTGGGTAATTCTGCTTTCCATGCTTATCAGTTTATTGTTTATTTCATTCACAGTATTCTTTATTACTGTTATCTCAGATATCAGTTCCTTTCTAGTTTCTTCTTGAGTCTCTTCAATTCTTTTTAATCTCTCCATTAATGTCTTGATGTATAGGGTTGTATTTTGAGACCATTCATTCTGGGCGGGGCTCTTCATTGTTTGCATTCCAAAGTCAGTTTTCTCAGTGTCTGCCCTCCCAGGATTCTGGGAGAGACCCATATTCTTCTTTTGGTTTTCTTCATTTGTGTAGATTTTTCTCTCTCATCCCTTAGTGGATCAAGTTCATGAGATCTAATCTCCAGCCTCTCTCCTCTGTTTCTGTTGCAGGCAGTTATCTTGTTGCCTAGGAGATCTAGTCTCTATTCAGCATAGGGGAGGGACTTTTTCTCCTGTTAATAACATCACCGTGGAAACTGAGGTGGAGGCTCTGATAGGTGGGTGAAGCAATGCGATGTAAATATGCCTTGAAAATGGCAGAGGTAGCGGTTTTACTCTCACTTTTAGGGGCACTCCTGTGGGTCTCCAGGCGGGACCAGCTGCACAGCTGGCGCTGGATCTGGGGTGCCTCCAGCCAGCTAGGGTGGAGGAGAGGGTCAGGCGTTCCCTTCTCTGGAGCTGGATGCCTGCGATTGGCACCTTACACCAGCTTGGGGTTCTGCCCCCTTACACAGGCTTGTGGTCTCACATGCTGAATGCCTCAGCCAGGGTGGACCCGGGGCTTCCGATCTCCAAAGCTCCAGAGGGCAGGTGGTGGCTCTGGGTCCCTCCCAGAGCACTTTAGCCAGAAATGGGACCGATATCTGTAAGTGGCAGGTGCTTAGAGCCTCCCTGCATGACCGGGAGCTTCACGCTGGATGCTGGTCGCAACGATGTAACATCGCTGGGGATGGAGCTGGGATCCGGGATTTGGGATTCCCCAGTCGACTGGAATCACATATAGTGGAACAGCCACGGTCCGGCTGCAATGTCTGGCCCTGTGTGAAACCAAAAGTCCCCAAGCCTTGTACCAGTGCAGCTGGAGGTGGGTGGCAGAGTGCAGGAAGAAAAGTAATAGTCTTTTTGGGAAACTCACGTTCAGAGAATCTCAGGGATCCACCTGTGCAGTTGCCATCTTCAGGTTGCCTTCTGGCAAAGCCAAGGCAAAAGATGATTAAATAACACCTAAGGAAAGCTTACAGACACCTTTCTTCTGGTGGGTGGGTCACAGCAGTGGGCAGAGGGACAGCCACCTCCCCATGGGCCTGCCAATGGCAGCCAATGACTCCCCCTTCCTGGGACTCTTCTTCCTCTTCTGTGAAATGGGACTGACTCCAACACTAATCTCCCTATCCACTTAAGAGGGTTTGGAGGATCCTGAAGGAAGCCACTTTTCAGCTCAAAAGGAAGGTGTAGGCCAGAATTAATGATTTCTAAATGCTCTGATTGAGAGGGAACAGATTATAGACACAAAGCTGTAATAACATGATGTCACAGATACAGAGGACTCCAAACATTATTCTTTGACAGCATGGAAGATTTAATTTCTCACACACTACAGATTTTTACTGAGGTTAGGCTGATGACCAGCATTCTCAGAAAGGTGTTATTGTAAGTATCCCCAAATCTGACCACATCATGAGACCTGAACCCAACACCCTATTTCCACACTCTAGATTGAATAGAAGTTAGAATTCAGTAGGTGAATGATTATATAATTTCAGATAAGGACCTAAAGTCACCTTAATTTAGCCTTCTTAGAACTTGAAACTCTAAGATCAAATACTCTCAAATTTCAAAATTATATGGGAGCATCTATTAAATATATCCATCAGGGAACATCAAAGCACATTTCACTTTCCTTCCAAGTACCCAAAAGGAGTTAACAGTGAACAGAGCAAAAAAATTTCTGAAAACCATTATTCATCTACATTTGCAGTGACTAATTGTGAAGTGGTTTGTATAATCATCATCCGCATGATTAGAAAAAAGTGAAAGAGAAAAAGAATATACAAACAATTGTTCTGCATTAATTAAATTTCCAATGCAACTTACATGAAGCATTGCTCAAATTTTTATTAGTACAGCTAAAATTCTTGGGATGCACTTTTCTTTTTAGAAAGCTACCACTCTACTGCAAGCTTTTATGTAACTCTTTGTCATCTATATCTTCTTTCTCAATGGATTTCTTGAAGAATATATTATAAAATTGCCTTTCCACATATATTGTATTTTTTTTATTTCTAATTTGCTCTTGATATCCCTCTCTGGATAGTATCTATAAACTATGGATCCATTGTAATGAGACTTCAGGGGATTTGGTCATGATCATGGATATTTACAATGTGCCTTTAATGTAATACTTATGATGGATGGACTATTGCCTAAATGTCTGAACCATGACCATTTATCTCTCACAGCAAGCAAGCTTACATCTTAGACATACTTTTTGCTCATCTTAGACCTTTGGCCAGTTTATGCTTTCCATATCTACTTTCTAGCATAGCTCTGGAAAAAAAAAATTAAAGACAGGTACATTGAACAAGTGAGACAGAGAGGAGGCAACTCAACAAAACACAAGTAATAATAGAAGTAGTATATTACTTACATATCCCAGAGATAAGAGGGCACCAAACCTCTCTGAGTCAGTGGGAAGAAGAGAGTCATAGTGGACATACATCCACAACTAGTGATGGTGGGTGGGGAACAAAAAGAGAAAGAGAGACTTCACTGAAGTCCAGGACTTTAATCAAATAAGTTTCCCAATGGGCATTCTAATTGGTATGTTTAGAGCAAATGATCATGATTTTCATGGATTCACTCTGTGATGGAGAGTAGTCACTAAGGAAGGTCTGCATAGTTCACATGGGAAGAGAGGGTCAGTGGAGCAAGTCAAGTGTTGTACATAGCTGCTCCATAGGGAGAGGCCATCAGGAAGAGGTTATATAATTTAGGTATCTGAATCTACCTACTGAGGAACTGGGAGGAGACTGAGAACTGGAAAACGCATCATTGATGACATAAACAAGCTTCTGGTTTGAACAAGTTAAACCTATATTCAAAGTAAATCTGAAACACAAAAAATTATAGGAATTTACTACAAACATTTAAAAACAGGAATTTCAGTAGTCTACCAAAAATTATAATTAATCTCCAGATAAAAAGTAAGTGAAAAGCCAGGCTCGGTGGCTCAGTCTGTAATCCTGCGCCTTTGGGAGGCTGAGGTGAGTGGATTGCCTGAGCCCGCAGGCTCAAGGCCCGCCTGGTCAGTGAGACCTCATCTCTACAATAAATCACAAAATCAGCCAGGCGTGGTAGCACACGTCTGTAATTCTGGCTACTCAGAAGGTTGAGGCAGAAGGATCGCCAGAGCCCAGCAGGTCGAGGCTGCGGTGACCGGGAGCAGCCACTGCACTCCAGTCTGGGCGACAGAGTGAGACTCCAACTCAAAAAAAAAAAAAAAAAGTAAATGGAGTTAGTGTGTGTGTATATATATATATATATATATATATTTTTTTTTTTTTTTTTAAGTTGGCGTCTCTCTCTGTCTCCCAGGCTGGAGTACAGTAGCATCCTCATGGCCACTGCAGCCTCGACCTGCTGGACTCACGTAACCCTTTCGCCTTAGCCTTCCAAGAAGCTGGAACTACAGGCATGTGCTACCATGCCAGACTTGATTATTTGGTTTTGTCTGGGAGTGGGAGGGCAGTTTATTGTAGAGATGAGGTCTCACCAAGTTGTCCAGGTTGGTCTCGGACCCCTGAGCTCAGGCAATTCTCTTGCTTGCTCTCCCAAAGTGCTGGAATTATAGGCTTGAGCCATTGCACCCAGTCAAAATATACATATTTAAGTGTGCTTCCTCCATAATAAACCAGAATATAACAAATGAGTGAATTCTAATTACTAGTATACTACTGTGCTGGAGGAGCTCAATCTCTCTAGGCAGGTTTACATTAGATTCAGACAGGTCAGCGAACAGAGGAGCCAAGTTCATAGCAACTCTACTCTTTAATCATAATCATGGCAACCAGTGATTACTAGGGGAATGGATCTCTGCACTGAGATTTGTCCCTGTCTGCTTTTAAGCAGACCTACACAATAGCGACATGCAGCCAGATTATGACCATATAGATATACTTAACAAGTTACATTAGCTTAGTCTTAAGTTCCAATAGGCCAAGGTCTAGGAGCACTATCTTGTTCCAGTAGGCCAAGGTCTAAGAGAGTACTGTGTTGTTCCTATCAGGCAAGAAAGCCTGACTGACTCCATTTATCTTACAACTACACACATAGAATATTTTAATGACTTTAGACCACATATTTTCACATCTACCAAATAGAGATGCACCTTAAAATAGAAACCGTAAAATCACTGTTGGCCAGAAGGTAGTCATAATGTAATTGTTCTCATGTGCACACATATGAACTCAATTTAAGATCCTTTCATTGTTACCTTCTTTTTACATCATCAATATAAAAACTTGCAAAGAAGTGTCAGTAGGTTGGAAAGATAGTCTCACAGAGAATACTACACAACTCTTACCATGTCCCATGATGACACCAGTGTGTCTAATATGCTACCTCATGGTGAATTCCCCTGTGTAAAACCCATTGAAAATCAAACTGTTACCGTAAGGAATCCTTTTTACTTAACATGTTCATTTTTTCCTCATGGTAATTATGTTACCATAAGGTGTTTCTCTCTTTTTTTAATCTTTTCTCCTGGAGTCTCATAGATTAGCCTTGACAGGATGGTTTCCTGGTTGGCCTGGTGTCCTGCAGAGGATGGAAGCATCAGCTCTTCAGTCAACTTCTGATGTGGACTCTCAAGGATAGGTAAACATATTGTTGGAGAAAACCACTAGGAAAAGAGTAGATGATGAGCTTAGAGCTGACAAATCCAATATTGAGGCAAAAATCAAGAATAAGATACACCACTAACCACACAAAAAAGTAGAACTTTTTGAAAATGAAAACCTATCTGCTGTAGTTTCTCCCATTTCAATGCAATACACAGTGAAAATCAGTGATTATGGATGAGATCAGTCAGGTAAGTTTGTAAAAATCTATATTACCTTAAGTGGAGTTCATCAACTTTCCACTGAAAATGTGCTGGACCATTCTATAGAGAGATGGTTTGATCTTCTGGTAAATTATTTAAATGAAAAGAATTACTATGTGATTGTGATTAATTTCTTGAAATTCATCTTTGTGGAAGGCAGTTCAAAACAAGTCAAGACAGGTACGGTTCTTATCTTATATAGCGGGAAAGTGGAAAACAAGCAGCAGGACTACCTGACTCAGGCTATAAAAACTTGCAAAAGAAAAGGAAAACACTCCCCCGACACTGAAAAAGATCATAATAAGGGGGTTGATAAATGTTCTAAAGAAAATCTGTGAAGATGGAGCCATTAATAAAGTCTAGGTGGAATCATGAGAGAAGCAAGCCCCAAAAGACAAAATTTTGGAACTTTGTGGAACTGTGATATAGAAGTACTGATGTTTTCAATAAAGAAATGTTTATGAGCTGCTCATAAAAATTTGACAGATAACTATTTACACAGACTTCTTCTAAATAAAGGAAATGAATTCTCTGTTTCCTACTGGAAGATGTACTTAAATAAAATATGCTTATTAAACAAAATGTGACATCAACAAGATTTCTGATTAGCAATGTGGGGAAAATGATAGACAAGGCTAGTTCAAAAATGATTTAAAAGAGTTTGCTTTAAATAGAAAGAATTTTAGAATATATTTTAAAATATATGTAGTTTTTGCTTTTCATCTTATATTCATAAGACTCATATACCACATTTATATATTCTCAAAAGAGTTATTTTTAATAAGACAGTGATAGAAATTATTTGTGTCATAGCTTGTTATTGGTTTTATTCTTTCATCATGACTTGATATCATGATGCATTTTATACTGATATGAATGACACATTTTGCAATTACTCAGAAAAATGCTGTCAGTATTAGCAAATATTGACTTAGGATCAGCCTACTATTAGTCAAAATGCTTTGTGTACTACTAGTTCATTCAGTCCTCACAGTATCTATTACTACTTTCCTGTTCTTCAGTTCAGAATCTGAGCTGAAGCCTTACAACAAACAAACAAAAAACAGTAGAACCTTCAGCTTGGGTCAGTTTGTTTTCAATCTGCTCACACCAATTGTTAGCATATATTTTCTCTTATATGGTAAAAATTATTTAGGTGTAGGCAAAGAATACTTGTGTACCTAACCTTGAATTGTACCCGCATCTTTAAAATAAAAATAATAATTAAAAGAAAATAATTCTCACCCTTCATCACAGTCATGAAGTTATTTTCCTAATTGACTTTCTATTGACTCTATTAAATTGCTTTTTTACCTTTAGTTCTATGGAACTAACTTTGTGTGTAATGTGAGTTTAAAGGTAGATGTTATTTTCCATCCTGGATATTCAGTATCCTGGAACAGTTATTGAACATTCATCTTTCTCCATTAAATCTTCTAAATTTTAAATTATATCTGCATGTATATGTTTCTGAGTTCACCTTTCTTTTTTTATTGATTTATTTTCTATCTATTGCATATATCACACTGTCTTATTGAGAAAGTTTATTTAACACAAGAATTTG
This sequence comes from Carlito syrichta, assembly GCF_000164805.1. NCBI lineage: Eukaryota > Metazoa > Chordata > Mammalia > Primates > Tarsiidae > Carlito > Carlito syrichta. Next base: position 20,319 of record NW_007232972.1, on the reverse strand, counting down.
CCATTCAGAGTCCATTCTTTTAACCACTGTGCTAGTGTGTAATGAAGACAGAGAAGAGTAAAAACTTGCATACCGGGCACCTACACCAATATTTTCAGCTGTGACTTCGATAAAAAAGAGAGTTTCAAATTCATGACTAAACACTGACTTTTTTTTCCTTTACCTTGCCAAGTTTCTAACTATGGGTCCTGGAGAGACAAGCTTTATATTGACTTTTTAATGTCATTTACTTTTGCCCCTGGCTCTGGTACAATATCACATTAACAGATATAGAAGGAAATCAAAGCATTTTATGACCCTGTAAAGCTTTCTTCTGGGGACTCCAGGCACCTTTTGTGAAACTTATCTATTCTCTCTATCTGAAGACTGCCATCACCCATAAAGCGTCATCTACATATCAAAAAACTTGGCTCCCTTCTTATTCCTTAAGTTACCCATTTCCTTTAGAATTCAAAATTCCTTAGATAATTCTAACTAATTATCAGTCAGAAAATCTTTGAATTTACCTACAGTTTTCAGACCCTGCTTGGACATGATCCCACCTTCCTGGACAGAATCAGTGTAAATCACATCTATTGATTTATTGTTTCTTGTAGCCTCTGTCCTCCTAAGCTGTATATAACTCAGCTATAATTCAACCATAGTGGATACACATTCTCAATTCTCGGGACACCATAGGGACAGATGTCATGAGCCTAGGTTACTCCCATTTGTCCCAGAATAAACCATTTTCAACATTTTACAGAATTTGGCATCTTTTGTCAACAGAACTGTTGAACATTGTTGTTAACTTTTATGTTAGCAACATCCTTTTGAATCTAAATCATGCGAATGTCAGGCAATCCCTCTACACCACTGCATGCTTTAAAAAAAAAGTACATTTGTAGTATATTTCATTCACTATCACCCCACCTTTTTTCTTCCCCAGACAACATCCAGATACATACCCACCAAGACCACACCCCCACAAGAACAGGACTGACACTTATATAGCTTAGTTGAGAGCCCTGCTGTAAGGTCTACAGGCAGGAACATCTGCTTCCCAACCTCCTTCTGAGGGAGGTTGGGAAATCCAATTCTTTTGTATAAGAACAGCTTTGTTCAACAATTATTTTTCTTGTTGACCAAATATATGATACTCCTTCAGGCATTATCTTGTAACAGATTTTATTGTTTTTTGTTTTGTCATGCAAATGCCTTTAGCACTTTTTTGATATTATAAGATATTATAATTTAGTTTTGAGGGGTGGGGATCACATAAACATTATCTACAAGCAAATTTATGTTTTGTGTTATGCATTAATGCTTCTCATTTATGGGTTTAAATACATTCATAATTATTTTTCAAATAATCTTTATTATTTTAATATTTTCTAGCATCATTCTTTCCTAAATTGAATGAGAAGGTTCTTTTTATTAAGGAAGACAAATGTTACACATTCTCAGTATGACTGTTTTGCAGAAATTTCCCATAAATTACCTCTAATTGAAAAGAAGATGGGCAGAGATTTATCTGAGAAACTCAACAAAAACTTACTCATGGTGTCATGCTTGCAAGAGCTGTGAGAGGCTAGAAAGGATGTGGGATTCTTCAACCTAGGTTGAATAGGGATTATTTCACCTGAAACACCAAAACAAAAAAGTGAGAAAAGAACAGAAACAATTTAGGATTCCAACAAGCAGATTAGAATTCCTTTAGAGCCTGCAATTTGGAGGGCCCTATGACAACATGGCAGTGTTGAGAGGAACACACTCTTTAGTGAAGGACACATTCCTATAGGGTAAGTGTGGTGTTATAATATATATTTATATATTGGTTTTCATTTACATGGTTCCTGGCTCATAGCCCCTTTAGTCCATGTTACAATCTTTTTTTCTTTTTTTTTTTGAGTTGGAGTCTCATTCTGCCACCCAGGCTGGATGCAGTAGCATGCTCACAACCACTACAGCCTCGACCTGCTGGGCTCAGGCAATCTTTCTGCCTCAGACTTCCAAGTAGCTGACAATCTTTTTTTTTTTTTTTTTTTTAATGGGGTTGGGTGGTCGAATGTGTTAGGCCTCGGGAAACAGAATCTCTGTGACCCTCTCTTGCTCTCTTTTGTCTTCTTTCAGGGAAGAATGCTAATCTGTCGCTACCTTCTGATTGTGGACCTTAAGACCCTCTCTAGGCAGGTTTCCATCCTATACACTAAGGGAAGGAATGCTGACATCATGCAATTTCTACAAAAACCCAAGAGGACAGGATTCTGAGAGCTTCCATGTAGCTGAACACGTGAAGATTCCTGGGGGTTGACATGCTCAGTGAGGACATGGAAGTTCTATACTCCTTCCCCCATATCTCATCCTACACATCTCTTCATCTGTATTTATCAAAAAATATTTTACAATAAACCAATAAATATAAGTGTTTCCTTGAGTTCCATGAGCTACTATACCAAATTAATCAAACCCAAAGGAAGGTGGTGGAAACCCTAGCTTGAAGCTGGTTATTCAGAAGATCTATAGGCCAAGACCTGTAACTGGTATCTAGGGATGGGGAGGAAGTTTTATGGGACTGAGCCCTCACCCTGTGGTATTGGACACTTTTTCCAGGTAGATAGTATTAGAATTGAATTAGAGGACACTCTTCTGGTATCTGCTTCTTGGTCATGGGAAGAAACCCCCACATTTGATCACAGAAGTTTGCTTCTGTGTTAATTTTTGCTGTGGTGTTGTGAAAGTGAGATAGACAAAAAACAGGAATTAAGCAGGAAAACTGACCTCAAGCGTTTTATCTTAAGTAAGCAACTGCTTGCCATCTCTGCTTCTGTAAATATGCTGTAAGTAGCTACATGCCATTTTCCTTAACTGCAATCTCTGTTTCAGTAAACAAGTTTTATTACACCTCATATGGAAATGTCCATAAAAATGTCTGCTTCAATGCTAGAAGTATAAGTAACTCTTCCTGGTCCTAAATTTAAAATTGGAAACCCACCAATGTATGTAGTAACCAAAAAGCTCTTTAAAAGCAGCTTGAAACTGAGGGTTGGGGCTCAGGTTTCTGGAATAAACACCTTTGATTCTCCTCTCAGTCTCTGGTGCCTATTCTGAGTGCATTAATTCCTGTTCCTAGTGAGTTGCTGCAGTTGCTGTAACATTTTGTGCGTTGGCCAGGAAGCCCCTGCTATGCCCTCAGATTAGGCTAGCCCTTCAAGTCACAACCATTGCTGGACGCAGCTGCAGCCCTGAAGCAGCCCAAGGACAAGGAAGCTGCACCACCTAACCAGTTGTCTGGGATCCAGACTCCATGAGCTGTAACACAGACCAACAGACTGCACTCCAAATGAAGAGAGTGGACCAGTCAACCAGAACTCCAGGAACTGGTAAGACACCCCTGGGTACCCAGTCAGTCAGGGCCACCAAATGGTGGTGATAGGGGTCTGATCACCTCCCAGCAGTTATTGTAACTGCTCAGTTAGAATTTTCCAGAGGAGGTTTGTCTTCATTTGAAAGAAAGAGAGTGAAAGTAGTGTGGATGTATGTGTGACTCCATGGCCTTAGATTACAGTGTCTGATTGGGTCCTAACCAGCGGTACTGTAATGACCTCATACAGCTGAAGGTGACCCCAGTCCCATCATAGGGTTGTTCCAGGTTGGGGGTTTATATCAACCTGCCAATTGCTAAGAAGTGTCTTAAGTCCCCTTCAGAGAGGCAGTCAGAGGGGTGATGCAATCACTGTCCTGAAGTTGCCTTCAGGAGGTCTTTGTCTTTTGTTCTGCAACACCGACACAGTGGGGGCACACTATGGGAAGGTCCCCTTCAAAACCCACTCAGATAAAAAACTTCAGGAAAGGTTATATAGGAGACTATGATATTAAAATGTCTCCAAGAAAACTGAAAACTCTCTGCACAATAGAGTGGCCAACATCAACCAAGGACTGACCTCCAGAGGGAACTATGGATGTAACCAAGATAAAGGCTGCATACTGGGTGGTAACCAGGGAGCTGGGTCACCCAAATCAGTTCCCATATATAGATTCCTGACTACAGATTGCATTAACCCAGCCCTTTGGATAAGGTTCTATACTGGCAAGCAGGGACAGAGTAGAATTCTCCCAGCCAAGGCTCCACTTCAACCAAAAGATCAAAACTGAGACCAAGTTAAAAATCTGCCAGTCATCCAGGGAGACCCAAATGATGAGCCTCCATTGCTGTCCCCCTATATCACACCACTAATACCAGAGGCCCCCTTTTTGCCACCAGTAATACCAGAGGCCCCTCTTCACCACCACTGATAACAGAGCCTCCCTCTCCAGACACACCACTACCATCTGTGTCCCCATCACTGCCTGCAGAGCCAGACCAAATGGGGAGGTGCCTTCGCTTAGCCTCAAGGTCCTGCATGAGATCAGTGGCCCTCAAAAAGTGATACAAGAGGGCAGTGATCAGGGTCGACAATCTATCTTCTATTACCAGCTATTTGCTAGCATGGACTTGCTAAATTGGGAACGTCATATCCCATTTTACTTGGATAAACCCCAGGCCATAATTGACTTAGCTGAGTTCGTCTGTCAGACTCATCTTCCCACTTGGAGAGATTGCCACCAGCTCCTCCTAACCCTTCTCAATACTGAGAAGCAGCAATGAGTAATGACAGAAACCCAAAAATGGGTGGCAGGATGTGCCCCAGATGGTTTATTAGATCCTGAGACCTAGATAAGGGGTGCTTTCCCAGAGGAGGATCTGCATTGGGACCCAAAGTCGGAGAGCAGGAGGGTCAACCTAGAAAATTATCAATGAGCCTTGCTGGAATGAATAAAAGCAGGAACTAGGAAGCCCATCCATATGTCCAAGATTACTGAGGTCCTCCAAAAGGCTGACAAAAATCCCTCGGACTTCTATGAGAGACTTTGTGAGGTGTTCGGGTTATATACCCTCTTCGACCCTAGATCCCCAAGAATCAGCACATAGTGAATGCTGCCTTTGTGGACCAAGCACAGGGTGACATATGAAGAAAGCTACAGAAGTACAAAACGTTTGCTGGAATCAACAGCACCCAACTACTGGAGATAGCCAACAAAGTCTTTGTAGACTGAGAACAAACTGCAAAGAGGAAGGTTGAGAAGAGGGCTGACCAGAGAATGAGGCAAAAGGTAGTTCTCCTTGCTGCAGCCCTACGCTGGCCAACTGAATTCTAGTCAAAGCAAACAAAAGTAAAGCCCAGGACCTTTGTCCCCTTACGATGGAATCAGTGTGCATACTGCAGAAAAATTGGACACTGGAAGAAGATCTTCCCTAATAGACCTCAGAGAGAAGGAAAGAAAAATCAAGGAATGGAGATGAACACTGCCCCATACAAGACAGAACCATCTGCTTTTGGCTTTAGTGGGCTAGCCGTCATTGATGCAGACTGAGACAGACAGGACTCAATCAACTTAGGCCCCCATGAGCCCATGGTAAAAATGAAAGTTGAAGGCCAATCAATGGACTTTATGGTGGACACTGGAGCAGAGTATTTGGTTGTAACCAAACCAGTGGGGCTCATGTCAAAGAGAAAAACTACTGGAGCCCCAGTCAAATGCTCTTTTTGTGAAACCCACAACTGCATCATGGGGGGACACTAGGTTAAATATGATTTCCTGTATGTTCCAGAATGTCTGGTACCCTTGATGGGAAGGGACTTGCTGTCCAAGCTCGGGGCCAGGTGGATCACATTCTCAGCTGATGGCCCTGTCCACCTTGACCTGCTGGGATTCACATGGCTGGGATCCCCAAAGGATTTTTGTCCATCACAATTGCCCGAGAGGAAAAATGGAGACTCTATTCCCAGCCTGCCACAAACATCAACCCAGCTCTGGAAACATGAAGCTCCCGCTTCCTAGGCGTTTGAGCTGAGAAGAACCCACCCAGGCTAGCCATTAACCATTCACCAGTAATAGTCAATCTGGTGCCCAGCACCCACTCAATAAGGGTTTGACAATATTCCTTATCTCAGGAAACCAAGATAGGCATCCAAGTTCACCTTCAATGCCTACTAAAATTTAAGGTGCTTCTAAAGTGCCAGTCTTCACGGAATACTCCTCTGTTGCCTGTGAACAAACCAGGCTCCAATGACTACTGACCTGCCCAGGACCTGCGGGCCATCAACCAAGTCACAACAACCATCCATCCAGTGGTCCCTAACCCATGCATCCTCCTAGGCCTCATATCTGCAGAGGCCCAATGGTACACCCATCTGGATCTGAAGGATGCTTTCTTCTGCATTTGCCTGGCACCTGTAAGTCAGCCCATGTTTGCCTTTGAATGGGAAGACACCGCCACTGACCAAAAGGAGTAATTAACTTGGACCCAACTGTCCCAGGGGTTCAAGAACTCCCCCCACCATATTTGGAGAGACCCTAGCAGAGGATCTGGTACACTTCCCAAGTGCGGAAGTCAAATGTACACTCCTGCAATATGTGGATGATCTCCCTCTGGCAAGCTCAACCTTGGAGGACTGCACTAAGGGAACAGAGACATTGCTAGACTTGCTCCAGAAAGCTGGATACAGGGTATCCCTTAAAAAGGCCCAGATTTGCCAGAAAACAGTCAAGTACTTGGGTTTTCTAATCTCAAAAGGGCATCAGTACTTGGGGTCTCAACAGAAAAAGGGAATTGGGGCCCTTCTAACCCCAAAGACCCAAAGACAAATCTGAGAGTTTCTGTGGGCTGCCAGATTCTGTCGCATTTGGATCCCTAACTACTCATTAATAGTCCAATTCCTCTATGGAGCCAAAGAGGGGGGAGAAAAGGAGCCATTCCTATGGGGGAAACAGCAACAGGAAGCCTTTCTTACCATTAAGAAGGCTTTATTAGAAGTCCCTGCCTTTGGACTCCCTGATGTAACTCAAGAATTTAATCTCTTCATTCATGAGGAAAAGGAAATGGCCCTGGGGGTTCTAACTCAGAACACAGGACCCTGGTAATGGCCTGTGACTTATCTGTCCAAACAGACACAGTGACAGCTGGATGGTCACCCTGCCTGCAGACTCTGGTTGCCACTACTCTTTTGGTTGAAAAGGGAGACAAATTCATCATGGGACAAATCCTGAACATCAAAGTCCCTCATTCAGTCACAGCCCTAATGGACCACAGAGGGCACCACTGGCTCACCAATCCACGCATGAGTAGCTACCAAGGCCTTCTGTACGGAAACTCCCAGGTGCACCTAGAGACTGTCAGAACTTTATGTTCTTTTATTTTATTTTTTTGTTACTTAGTTTTTATTTCTCTGCAATTCAACTAGACATGGAAGGGAATAAGGAAAATATGGAACCCAAAGAATTGTAGCGAGAGCACAAAGATATAGGGATACTGCGAGCAAATGGGATGGAGGGGGCGCTCTCCTGAGCTACAGAAGGAATGATCTGGTAGTTTAAGATAAAACAAGTCAACTTTATTAGAGTTGTTCACAGTCAGCAATGGTGATCTTCTTGCTGGTCTTGCCATTCTGAACCCAAAGCCCTCCATGGCTTGCATAATATTCAGGACCTCTTTCACCTTGCCAAAAGCCACATGCTTGCCATCCAATCATTCAGTCTTAGCAGTGCAGTTGAAAAACTGGGAACCATTTGTGTTGGGTCCAGCATTTGCCATGGACAAGATGCCGGGACCTGTATGCTTCAAGATGAAGTTCTCATCATCAAATTTCTCCCCATAGATGGACTTGCCACCAGTGCCATTATGGCATGTAAAGTCAACACCCTGGCACATAAACCCTGGAATAATTCTGTGAAAGCAGGAACCCTTATAACCGAATCCTTTCTCTCCAGTTCTCAGGGCACAAAAGTTTTCTGCTGTCTTTGGAACTTTGTCTGCCAACAGTTCGAAGGAGACTCAGCCCAAGGGCTCGCCATTGACAACGATGTTGAAGAACATGGTGGGGTTGACTATGGCTGATGGGAAAAGGCTCAAGGCAGCAGCGTCTGCAAAGCTGAGACTGTCAGAATGCCAAGACTGTCAGAACTTTAAATCCAGTCACTTTCTTACTTGCCATGCCAGGACCCCCAGACCATGACTGTATTGAAACAACAGATGAGATCTACTTGAGCTGCCCAGATCTCAAAGATCAGGCTTTGCCTTCTCCAGACTGTGTCCTTTATACTGATGGAAGAAGCTTCCTGTCAAATGGGAAGCATTTGACGGCATATGCAGTCATAACGGAAATAGAAGTAATAGAATGATGTGTCCTCCCAATGGGATGGTCAGCTCAATGAGCAGATCTAATGACTTTAATCTGGGCCCTAGAATTAAGCAAAGGACAGAAGGTAAATATCTATACAGACTCAAGACATGCCTTTGCCATCCTCCATATACATGGGGACCTCTATAAAGAAAGAGCGCTCCGTATCTCAAGAGGAAAAGCTATCAAAATCAAGCTGAAATTCTATACCTCCTAGAAGCAGTCTGGGATCCCACTGCCATTTGCAGTCATCCACTGCCAAGGACACCAAAAGGGAAAGAATTCCATAATCAAAGGAAACCAAAGAGCAGACATGGAGGCCAAGCAGGCAACCATGACAGCGACCCCTCAGGCCCCTCCTGGCTAAATTTTAATGATCTCAGCCCTGCCCAAATGCCCAAACTATGCCCAGGAAGAAGAAAACTGAATAAAAAGGGAAAAGAGTACCCAGGGCTCAGATGGATGGTGGCTTCTCTCTAGCAGATAGCATTTTGTCCCAAACTACCTGGCCTATTCCCAGTTTACCAACTTCATTAAGATATCCATATGGGAATAACAGCATTAGAAACCTTAGTAAACTGGTATTACTATATGGCCAGACTTCCCATGCTTGTGGAAATGTAACCCAGAGATGTCAGACATGTGCTCACAACAAAGCCAAACAAGGGCCTTCCCAGTCACCGGGAATATAAAGAACTGGGCAAAGCCCATTTGAAGACCTAAAAATAGACTTTACTGAACTACCACCTAGCAAAGGATTTAAATATCTATTAGTCATTGTATGTACATACTCAAGCTGGGTTGATGTATACTCTACCAGAACTGAGGAAAGCCAGAGAAGTAACAAGAATCCTACTTACTGAACTCTTATCTATGTATGGAATGCCCACCTCAATCGGATCAGATAATGGGCTGATTAGCCTCTTTGTGGCTGAAATTATACAAGGACTAGCAAGGGTCCTACAAATCAAATGGAACTTGCATACAGATTATAGGCCTCGAGTTCGGGAAAAGCTGAGTGCATGAACCAAAGCCTAAAGCAAGTTTTAAGTAAGTTTTGTTAGGAAACCCAACTGCCCTGGACTTCTGTACAACCTATGGCTCTCCTCCGAGTAAGATGCTCTCTCCAAGCAGATATCAGGTTCTACCCCTATGAAATCCTGTTTGGCAGAACTTTTCCCCTTGTAAGGGTCCCTGGAGACAGGAAAGAAATAGGAAATCTAGATGTCCATTTCCAGTTACAGCTCTTAGCTACCACCACATCCCAGTTATATCACCGGGTGCTGGAAAGACTTCCCCTGCCCGTAAGCAACCCAGTGCACCCCTACAAGCCAGAAGATTTTGTCTGGCTAAAAGACTGGCACAAAAAAACCCTAAAATCCACATGGAAGGGTCCCTACATCATGCTCCCAACTCCCACAGCTTTAAAAGTTGCAGGTATAGACGTCTGGATCCATCACTCCAAAGTAAAAGGTGCCACACCACAGGAGGGCTCAGCCACTGAATATCAACCAGAAACCCTAAGAACCCCCACAAAATCACTCTCTGAACTCATCATCCTGCCTCCAGAGAACTTACAGAGTATCAGTTCTGCTTTAGTCACTCTGGAAGATGACTAATCTACGCATAGCGGCAGCTGCTTACATTTTTTAATATTGCAGTCAGTTTATCAAACATGCATAACAAGGTCACATGGGAAAGCAAAGTTAGGGGTCCATGTGGAGGTGATTCACTCACATGTATGTGTTATTTCTGACACTGGTTGCAAGACAGCCATGCCATGTAAAATGTATGTCTCTGTTTCAGTCAAGAATAAAATGAAAGATTTCAAGGTCAAGTTTATTCAATGAGTCTCTTCTGGGGCCTTTGTCCTTTCCTTCTGGGCTGTTGTACTTCCAGGAACCATGTGTCAGTGGAGCAATAGCATCCCCACCTGCATAGGACCTAGTATGATCATTCTCTCTCATTCTTACCACTGAAAGTGGAGACTAGATTTTATTAATAAAAAGATGCCAAATTCCTTAAATTATTTTACTTTTTTTTTTTTTTTGATGAACTAAACTTGAGGACTGAGACCCAGGAACATTCATCCTCAGAGGGTCCTGAGAACATAGGCTTACTGTAGTTGGATAGTGCTTGGTTACACATATTTTAGGAAGGCAGAAGTTACAAGGAAACCATACATCAATACATATGAGATTTGTATTGGTTTGGCCCAGGAAGGAGTTTCATTTCCAATTGTGGACTTGTAGGTCATACGTGGATTCCAAAATTTCTTGACTGGTAATTTGTAGTTCCTATATTAGGAATTTTGGAAATCAGTAATGGAGATCTTTTGTTGAGATGAAAATACAGAAAACTCCAGGTTTGCTGATGTGTAGACGATGTCCTATATGTGGTCAACTTCAGAGAGTTTCCCGGAGTCTGGGAATCACCAAGAGCCAGCTTTGCAGGACCATACAAAGGGCCTTCTTTATTTGTTATGTGACATTATGCCAGAGTCAGGATGGAAGAAAACTTCATTACTTAGGATAATAGGGTAATAAAACCCCATCTGGTGAATTATCAGGAGTGACATCTCAAGCATCTTAGTTAAGAGTTTGAATAAGAGAAAAAAAGGCCAGATTTAGTCTTCACTTTGTGTAGCCCCAAATTATGCTCCAAGTTGACAGTATTAAGATGTATAGAAAACAAGTTAATGTTGACAAAAGATGCCAAAGTCTATAAAACATTTTAAAAGTTTATTCTGAACCAAATGTGAATGACCTAGGACCCTAAGGGATCCTGAGAACATATGCCCAAAATGGTATATAACTTAATTACAGATTTAGGGAGACAAAAGTTACAGGCAAACATAATTCAATACTTGTGAGATTCACATTGGTTAGCCCCAGAAAGACAGGCCATCTCCAGATAGGGGCTTGCAGGTCATAAGTGGATTCAAAGATTTTCTGATTGATGATTGTTAGAAAGAGTTAAGCTCTGTCTAAATAAATTTGAAACCAGTAAAAGAAATGCTGACTTAACATAAGGGGTGTTGTGAAAGTCAAGGTTCTTGATATGTAGATGAAGCCTCTAAATAGCAGACTTCAGATAGAATAGGTGGTAAATGTCTTAACAGGTGATTCTATAATAGATACAAATTTCCCCAAGATGGTTTTGCAGGGTCAAAAAATATTTTGAATTTCCTTCTTTATCTGTTATGTGATGTTATGTCAGAGTCAGATTAAAAAGTAAGGCACATTATATAAGGTTAACAAGTCCCATCTAATGAGACTCTGTAGGATGTGATTTCCCAGGCCTCTTAGGAACTTGCCAGGAGGGAGAAAAGAAAGGCCAAAGCTTAGTCTTAGTCCTCATGAATGAAACCCACAGAGAAAGACACATCAGTAAGCTGGCATTTGTAACCCTAAAGAGAAATTCAGATAACAACCCATACACAGGTGTCTGTAGGAGTCTTTAGGGAGGGCATTCAATGTATATCACCGAATCAAAGATTTAGATGGGTCAAAAAACAGTATAATGTCACTGTTGATTATATTATTATATACATAATAGCTTCATCTTACACTTACTGAAAAACTCCTACAGTATTATAAACCTGTAAGTTTTATTTACATAAAATAAAAGCAATATTGGAATTATTGATAATTATTGCTAAATATATCAATATATTTATGAATTCATAAATGTCTTCTGATTTTTATTGTTCTGCATTAGACTTTGATTCAGAGTCATGGTGGTCTTACCATCACTCTCTGTGGCATGAAGAGTTAGGTGTAGCAGGAAAAATAGAGAGATTATGACACTGAGACTGGAGGAAGTGGCACTTTATTATGCTGGCCATCCCAGTGGGCCTGAGGGTCTAATGTGTCCAAATCAAGTGCCCCAAAACAGGAGAAGTGGGGTCTTATACCTTTGTTTAGGTAAGGGAGGGGGTCATGTTGAATTATTATATATTTCCTTTGGAATCTTACAAGGTTGTACTCAGAAAAATCATATTTTTCAAAGAACAAATGGTTTTTCAGGAACCATCAACTTCAGAGGAGGGGTTTTGTGAATATGTTATTTTTTTGCGTTTTCATGAAATGGTCAGTCTCTGGGCCATTTGGCCATTTGGCCTTTCTTAAACAAAACCTGCCTGGCACCTGGCGGGTCTTTAAAGTTGTAGCTTGCCTTTTAATAGGAAATTTCTTTAACTGCTACCAGCCCCCTTCCTGTCACAGGGTTAGTGGGAGACATTTTGTCATCCCAGGTCATTGCCATGAGGCCAACTGCTGATCCGAAGTAGCTACATGTGTTTCTGCATTTATTCACTCAATCATACAAGAAATATATTTGAGCATTTGCCGCATCCTGCCACATTCCCCCCTTGATGCTTGATCCTTTATGGATCTAAAGCATCATCATTTTTAATTTGGTGCATTAACATCATATGGGCCGCAGTTTTTTGTTTAACAACTGTTTTTACACACTTAGAAATGGCGTTCATAATTATTGGGGCTATGCAAGGGAGGATAAGACAGGATCCCACCATTAGGACTATAGATCTAATAATATATTTAAATCTTTTCAGACCTGAGAACATGTTTTTAAACCAATTGCCGATTTTTATGTCTTGCCATTTTTGTACCAGGACATGGGTAAGTTTTTTTTAACATTGGTGGCTGTATCAGTTATAACTTTACCATTATTATTTATTTGTAAACAACAGTTGGAGCTATTAAATTTACCATATATATATTGTTTACCAGCAGGTAGTCCAAAGCTAAGCAGTTTTAATAAATAGCTGTGCGCATTTGCACTTGCTGCTGAGCAACAAGCTCAAAAGTCATGGCTGTTTGATTAGTTATAATTTCTAAGACAGTTTGTAACTTGATAATGTGATTTAGCATATATAGAGAGGCATGCAGCATTTCCGACTCCCTTTTTGTGTCAATGTGACTGGGCCATAAGTATTTATAATTTTCTGAGGTGGTCATTTGTCATCTTTTCAAACCTGAGTTCTTCTCATATTAGGAACTTGGTCGAGGGATTGAGCAGCTCATGTTTTGAGGATTTTATAAAGGGGAATACCTAGTTTATCCCCCCTTGGGTTAGGCAGAAGGAAAAATCCTGGCTGGATTATTCCTATGGTACATGTGTCTTTTTATAGTGCTGGGAGCTGGGCATATGTAACTTTTTTATATGTCCAAAATAGCCCTTTAGTATATTGAGAAGATTTAGTTGTATAAGCAGATGCCCAATACCAAACAGGCCTTGTTGGCCACCAGAACAAACTTTCGACTGGGATGAATAACGATGGAAAACTCTTATGTCTGACCAGATAGTTTTTATACACATGCATGCTGGGTGTGTGAGGGAAGCGATAAACACCCAAATTAAGCAGAAATACATAAGAGCACAAGAACATTTTCTGTTATAAGAAAGAATGGGAATGTTAGTGAAACCCTTTTCTAACATGGTCAATGGGAACAACTCTGTTAATCCTATAGAAAATAAAGTTAGTTTTACAGCAATTAAAATTACAAACAGTTTAGCAAATATAAAGGTTGACAAAGCAAAACAATGGCTTATCAGTAATGTCCGCTGAGTTCTTAAGCTGAATCCTTAATCTTTTGCCGTGCATTGATCAGGTGACTGAAGCAGGGCTTGAAGTATCCTCAGGTTTCTAGAGAAGGGCTTGAGAAATTTTGACTTTTCAGATGGTCAGCTTAAGGAGTGTTGTCGAATCTGTAGTGCACTCCTAATCCTATTCTGTTATGATGGATCTGAGAAACTATTTTGGCTATTTTGAAGTTGTTGGTTGGGTCCTTTTTTCTTTAATTTTTAACAGCACCTACTCCACTGGGGTGTTTGAGTTTCTTCTGGTCCAAGAAGCATCTAAGGAAATAAGCTCATAAACTGTGATTAAAATTTGTCCCAAATAGACAACACATTTTTTTATGAGCTTTATATTTGTGGCCCCCCCTTTCCTTTAGAGGTGTAGGAAAAAGGCCTATCGTTAAACAATTTTCAAGGTTTAACAAATTTTATTTCAGGGACTTAGATCTTGAGTGATACAATATCAAATATCTATGTTTAGTTTATTTATGTCTCTAAAGGATTTCTAGTGATTATTATGCTAACCTGCAAATTGAAAGATTGTACTGTCCTAGTTTTCTATCTGATGGAGTTTTCCCTGGATTTGCCAAGAGGTGGGATAGGTTGCCACTTGGCCTGTAGTAGAAATATTTGAATGCCTTTTAAAACCTATTTATAGGAAATTTATTTATGTCTGGCCTGTGCTAGCTATCCTGCCTAAATTATTTATTCTTTAGAGATTTTTTGATCCCATAATCATTTGGAGTGCTGTGGGGTGAAGGTCCATCTTCTGTAATTTTTTCAGAACTGATAAAGGGTGCAGTCCTGCCTTGCCAGAGATTGAAAATCTTTTTGTATCTGACTTGAGGTGTCCAGATTTGTTTTAGCAGTGGCATTGTTTGCAGGCACTGGCTGGAATTTTTGCATACCATGTGGGCATGAAATTTTAGCTCAGTAAAAGGAATAAAATCAGACCTATATTTTGACAATTATATGCAGTGGCTGATTATCTTTTGTACAAAAGCTACAAGGCTTGAGGTTATTAGCATAACTTGAATGATAAACTGTAATTTTTGTGGCTTTATTACAAGTATCAGCTTTTGTATTTCTGGACTATAATGGTATCCTGACAGATTGTTTTAGACCATAATTTGAACTAGGCACTTAAGTAAATTTTACATGAAATTTGAAGAGAAATCTGAAAATGTTTGGAGATTTGCATCCAGAAAAGAATTTATTATGTCTAGATTGTTTATAGAATTTTTTTGTATGTATATTTTTCATAAGCTTTCCTTATACCATTTTTGGTGTGTTTATACCATTTTATTTTTGTTCTCTACCTCCTTTTTAAAAATTCTCATAACTATCTACTTTATTATAGGACAGAAATGTATTATATAAGATTTTCTCTTAGATAAAAATAACTTTTTTCTTATATTCCTTTTTTTGTTCTTTTTATTAAAACTTTATTTGTATAAATTTTTTATATTTTTTCTTTGCCTTTTGCTTTTCTTTTTATTTATTTGTAGATAACCTTTTGCAGTCATAATTTGAATTTACCTTTTAGTAACTGCTAGGTGAAACATTTAGTTTTTGGAACAACTTTAACTCTCACTAGAGAGCAGGTTTTAGGAGAAAGAAGTTCAGTATGAGCACAAGGGCTAGAAACTTAGCCTCAGTATTAATTAAGAAATTAATTTGGACCTCAGTCACATTCATATAGACACAAGGATTCTCCGGGTGGATGGCAAACAGACTCTGGGCCGTGCTCCTCCCCCTTTAGTCAAGAGCCACCAACACCAAGCTTGGTGTTCCCCGCCCCCTTTGGGACAGGCCTCACCATCTCTTTTAGTGGCTTTTTAGTCCGGATATTGGACAAGGTCCTGGGGGCTTAGGCTATAAAGAACAATTGTGCTTTGGGTGCCCAGATTGACCACATTCATAGCAGCTGATACCATCCCCCTTAGCAGGTTTATCCTTATCAGGCCTCTTTTGGGTGGCTGGAACTTTGCCTTTAGTGGCAACTACCAATTTGTTTATCTTTCCTCAGGCTGGTGCTCATTTTGGAGTTCTTCTCCTTTTTTTTTAAAAATGTTTTAGTTTCTAAGAACTTCAGAGGCTTTTTATAATTGGGAGTTTGGTATTTCTAGTCCTGAGTTAAACCTCTGAAGTTTGGCATTTAATATTTTATAGGATATAATCTTGTTTGCAAAGTAGTGAAATAAATTTTTTTTTTGGTTCTTTTTTTATAATCAATATTTTTTATTATAATGTTGTGGGGTTTAAGGGTTAGGTATACAAATATGCTTCGGTCAGGCACCCTTGATGGTAAGAATTGTCTCCCCATCCCCAGACAGATGTTTACTACCATTAATCCCATCTCCCTTCCCCTCCACACCCCCATAGTTTCCCACCACTATCAGTCATTTTCTTATGGTAATATGTTGGATGATCAAGGTCCACTATATGAGTGAGAACATGTGATACTCAGATCTTTGTTTCTGTGAGAGGTCACTCAGTATTATAGATTATAGTTCCATCCAGGTTGCTGCGAAATTCATGATTTTGTTCTTTTTTATAGCTGCGTAGTATTCCATTGTGTATATGTACCACATTTTTAAAAATCCAGTCCTCTTTTGAGGGATAGCATGGTTGGTTCCAGGTTCTTGCTATTGTGAACAATGTTGTGATAAACATACGTGTGCAGGTATCTTTTTTATAGAATGATTTGAGTTCCTCAGGGTATATTCTCAGTAGGGGGATGGCAGGGTCATATGGGAGATTGATATTTAGAGCTTCTGGGAATCACCACACTGCTTTCAACAGAGGTTGCACTAGTTTACACTCCCACCAACAGTGTAGAAGTGTTCCCTTTTGACCACACCCTCTCTAGCAGCTGTTATTTTTTGAGTTGTTGATAATTGCCATTCTGACTGGAGTTAGGTGGTATCTCAGTGTGGTTTTGGTTTGCATCTCCCTGATGATTAGTGAGGTTGAGCATTTCTTCATGTGTTTGTTGGCTGCTCGAATGTCTTCTTTTGTGAAGTGTCTGTTCATGTCTTTTGCCCATTTTATAATGGGGTTGTTTGTTTTCTTCTTTTCAGTACGTTTCAGTTCCTTGTAGATCCAGGATGTTAAGCCTTTGTCAGACCTAGAGCTGGCAAATACTTTTTCCCAGTCTGTAGGCTGTCTCCCTGCTCTCTTGATGGTTTCTTTGGCTTTGCAGAAGCTTGTCAGTTTAATAAGGTCCCATTTGTCTATCTTCTCTCTTCAGTCCTGTGGGTTTCGGGTTTTGTTCAGGAATTGGATGCCAGTTCCGACTTCCATGAGAGTATTTCCTTCCTTTTCTAAGGTTCTTATGGTTTGAGGTTTTACATTTAGGTCTCTGATCCATTTGGAGTTAACCTTTGTGCATGGGGATAGATAGGGGTCCTGTTTCAATCTTCTGCATGTGGTCAGCCAATTTTCCCAGCACCATTTACTGAATAGGTTCTCCTCTCCCCATTGGTAGGTGGTGGGGGCTTTGTCAAAGATGAGTTAGTTGAGAAATTGAGGTTTTGCTTCTGGAATCTCAATTCTGTTCCATTGATCTATATGCCTGTTCCTGTACCAATACCAAGCTGTTTTGAGGATTGTAGCTTTATAGTAAAGTTTGAAATCTGGTATTGTGATACCACCTGCTTTGTTTTTTTTGCTGAGGATTGTTCTGGCTATTCTTGGATGTTTGTGTTTCCATATGAATTCCTGTGTTGTTTTTTCTAGGTCTGAAAAGAATGTTGTTGGTAATTTAATGGGTATTGCATTGAATTTGTAGATTGCCTTAGGTAAGATGGACATCTTCACAATGTTGATTCTTCTGCTCCATGAGCAGGGATATTTTTCCACTTGTTCATGTCGGCTTTGATTTCTTTGAGCAGTGTTTTGTAATTTTCATTGTAAAGGTCTTTCACGTCTCTGGTTAGGAAGATGCCAAGGTATTTCATTTTTTAATGTGGCTATTGTGAATGGAACTGTGTTTTTTATTTGGGTTTCTGTTTGTTTATTATTGGTGTAGAGAAATGCGATTGTCTTTTGTACATTTATTTTGTATCCTGAGACTTTGCCACAGGCTTTTATCAATGTAAGGAGGCCTTTGACAGATTCTCTTGGGTTTTCAAGGTACACCATCATATCATCTGCATAGAGAGATAACTTGACTTCCTCTTCTCCTATTTGAATACCTCTGATTGCCTCCTCTTCTCTGATTGCTTTAGACAGGACTTCCAATACTATGTTGAACAGGAGGGGAGAGAGTGGGCATCCTTGTCTAGTTCCAGTTTTCAGGGGAATTGGTTCCAATTTTTGTCCATTTAGGAGTATGCTGGCTGTGGGTTTCTCGTAGATTGCTTTTACTATTTTGAGGTATGTTCCCCATATGCCTCGATGTTCAAGGGTTTTTATCAAGAAGGGGTGCTGGATTTTATCAAAAATTTCTGCATCTAGTGATATGATCATGTGGTTTTTGTTTTGACATCTGTTGATGTATTTAATTACATTTATGGTTTTATGAATGTTGAACTAGCCTTGCATGCCAGGAATGAAGCTTACTTGATCATGGTGGATGATTTTTGACATGTATTGCTGAATCCGGTTTGCTAGGATCTTGTTGAGAATTTTAGCATCTATGTTCATCAAAGATATTGGCCTGTAGTTCTCTTTCTTTGCTGGATCTTTACCTGGCTTGGGTATCAATGTGATATTGGCTTCGTAAAATGATTTGGGGAGAGTTCCATCCTTTTCAATTGCCTGGAATACCTTCAATAGGATTGGTATCAGCTCCTCCTTGAATGTCTTGTAGAATTCTGCTGGAAAGCCATCTGGACCAGGGCTTTTTGTGGTAGGAAGTTTTCTTATTACATGGTCGATTTCCTTGATCGTTATTCCTCTATTTAGGGTCTCAATTTCTTCTTGTTCCAACCTAGGTAGGTTGTGTGATGTCAGAAAGTCTTCCATTTCCTTCTGGTTTTCAAGTTTGTTTCCATACAAGTGTACATAGTAGTCTCTAATGATCTTTTGTATTTCTTCAGGGTCAGATGTGACTTCATCTTTTGTGTTTCTGATTATGCTTATTTGATTTTATTCTCGTTTTTTCTTGGTCAGTCTAGCTAGGGGACCATCAATCTTGTTTACCCTTTCGAAGAACCAGCTTTTTGTTTCATTGATTTTTTGTATTATCCTTTTGTCTTCTATGTCCTGGATTTGGGCTTTTATTTTGGTGATCTGGATTCTTCTGCTGAAATTAGGGTTTTTGTGGTCTTGCTTTTCCAGCTTCTTTAGGTGGCTTGTTAGGTTGTCAATTTCTGTTCCTTCCATTTTCCTCATGTGTGTTTGTAGGGATATAAATTCCCCTCTTATTACAGCTTTTAAGGCATCCCAGAGATTTTGGTAAGATGTTTCTTTATTTTCATTTGTTTCCAGATATCTTTTGATCTCTATTTTGATGTCATCATTGACCCAGGAGTTATTTAGCATCATGCTGTTTAGTGTCCATGTCTTTGTGGGTTTTGGGGGGACTTTGTTGGTGTCAATGTTTATTTTTATTCCACTGTGGTCCGAAAAGGTGCATGGCAGAATTTCAGTCCTTTTAAATTTGCTTATACTTGATTTGTGTCCAATTATGTGGTCTATCTTAGAATATGTTCCATGTGGTGATGAGTAGAATGTGTATTCTGTGGTCTTTGGATGGAGTGTTCTATAGGTATCAATTAAGTCCATTTGGTCCAGAGTCTCATTGAGGTTCCGGATCTCCTTGCTGATTTTTTGTCCTGATGATCTGTCTAAGGTTGTGAGTGGTGTATTAAAGTCCCCAGTTATTATGGTGTTAGAGTCAATGTCTTTCTTTAGTTTTCCTAGAAGTTGCTTTATGAATGTTGGTGCGCCTATGTTGGGTGCATATATGTTTAGGATAGATATTTCTTGTTGATGGAGTGAACCTTTTATCATTATGTAGTGGCCCTCTGTATCTTTTTTAATTTTTGATAGCTTAAATGGTATTTTGTCTGAAATTAGGATCGCGACTCCTCCTTTCTTTTGTGTTTCATTCGCCTGAAAATTTGTTTCCCATCCTCTTACTTTGAGTCTGTGTATGTCCTTTCTAGTGAGATGGGTCTCTTGAAGGCAGTATATTGTTGCCTGGTGATATTTTATCCATTTTGTCATTCTATGTCTTTTCAGTGGTGCGTTTAGTCCATTCACATTCAGACTAATTATTGAAATGTGAGTGTTCGTCCCTATCATGGAGTTCTTATTGAGTTGTTGTTCTTCCACTTGGTTTTTTCTTTTTTTTCTTTTGTCTTTCTTTTGCTTTTGGGGTTGGTTCGTGTATATTTTATTCTTTTCCCTGTACTCTTGTGAAGAACGTTGTTCTTTTTTCCTTTTCTTCTGTGTTTAGTACTTTCTTGAGTATTTCATGTAGAGATGGTTTTGTGGCTGCATAAGTTCTTAGGGATTGGATATCTGGGAAAGATTTTAATTCTCCCTCACTGATGAAGCGTGA